>NC_044922.1:25633955-25679021 GCF_003576645.1 Ipomoea triloba
ACATTCTCCGCTACCCCTCGGAATAGGTCTCCTACTTTCAGAGGAAATTATAATGACAGTCCGGCGTCCCCTCTTTTCTATACATTCCTTCTTGCAATTCTGTCCCAGTCAATGAAATTCATGAGTTCCCCCAGATTGAATGAGGAACTCAATTTCCCTTTTTAGAGTATGACATTCATCCGTATCATGAACATGCTTATTGTGAAAACGACAATATTTAGATTTATTGATCCACGACGCCTCCACAGTGGGTGGGGGCCAGGGAAGGAGTTGCACCATGTTACATTCTTACACATAGGCTAAGACTTTGTTGGGCTACGTTGTCAAAAGGCCAATGCTATTAGTTGGTACATCCTTGAGGACCTTGACGGCACGCTTAAGATTGATAACTTGTCCCCCGAGACTTGCTTGTGCTCTTGGGACCTTTCTACAAGGTGATCAACCGTTTTTTTTAATTTTTTTTAAATTTCATATTTATTTATATATATAGTTTATTGTTTTTTTTTCTCTTCTTTTTCTAGTTCCATACGATAATTTCTATATATAGACACACATAGATATACACATACACAGTTGAGTTAAAAATAAACAAATAAATAGATACATATACACACATATATGCGTGTATGATATATATATATATTCAAAAAATTCTAAAATATAAATGAGATAGAATTACAAAACAGTATTTGACCAATAATGAAATGAAAAAAAACTCTATTTATAAAAGTAAGTTGAAAAATACCTCTAAATAAGATTTAAAACTACCGGGAAAATATAAAACTCAGATAGTCCCCATAAAAATCTAGCCCTAATCACACATTTGTTGCTCCACAATTTCCTCTTCACAACCGTCTTCTTCGATTCACCTCCCTCCGGCCAGCTGTCCAGTCTCCGGTGCGGCATTTCCTTGTCCACGCGGCTTTATTATATCCAGTGGCTCGGCATTGGAATGCTGCTAGTGCTGGCCACGGCGAACAATGATGTTTCTCAACGTATAAGCATCTTTTATCTATTAATTTCTATTATTTTAGCTTTTCTCCATGGAATTAATCACGGAAATTTACTTGATGGAACAAATTAAAATGTTCTTTAATACTTACTGCAGGAAAACGAAGACTCTGATCAAAGTATTTCTGGTAAGATTAAGCTTGAGTAAAAAATGGAGTAATTTTTAGATAAAGTGATGTCAACATTGATTTTGTTTCTTCTTTATTGATAATCAGAAGATGAAGATGTAGACTATAAATGGTCAAGGAACATTGTTTCCTTAGGCAGTGCTTCTGAGGACAAGGTTGGTTATAAACACCATTGTTAATTTTGTTATGTCATAAATTTTCCACTAGCCCATGGATGCCAAATACTACTTTAGAAGTGGCTAACTTCACATTGTTTATAATATGGAGTATATAATTGCAGTAAGACTAGCATGTTTTAATTGATATTTATTTTATTTTATTTTTTTTATATATATTTTCAACCCTTCTATGCATGAGGCAATTTGAGTATTGATGAACACAACACTTTCTCATTTCTGTAGGAGGAAACAGGAAACAAGAAACAAGAAACTAATTTATTACGATGACTAGAATCTTGATAAATAATCATGCTTATATGTGCTTCTTTCTGATCATATTTCTGCAGGGAAATATACAGATTCTTTCGCATCTTGAGACGCTGAAAGGTAATTTTCAGAACTGGCTCATCTACTTTATTCTTTAGCCTTATTCTCATTAGAGTTGTTCTTATCTTGGAGCACATCCTCATATATCTGGAAACTTAGCCGTATCTGTCATGTGCAGATGTTCACAACCTTGATTGCGCAACGAAGGTTACCATTGAATGTCAACAGGTACAACTTGTTGACTGGAAAAAGATAATCTTTAACAGGCACAAATTGGTGATCTGAAAAGGATCCATGGATTATAAAATATGTACTTGCACCTTGCCTTATCAATAGTCCAAATATGCTGCCATTCCTGAATGAGAAGTTAAAGAGAAAAATGTACTCTTTTACTGAAATTGTTCCTGTTCATGGGAAAGATCATAACTCTAGCACACCAATCTTATGATTGCTATCGTGGTTTTGATCAGTGGAAGAAAAATGCAAAGCTACTGGATCAGTTTAGTGTAGATGGATAATTCCAGTCACTATGTTATAGGTTGAATATATTTGTTATTACAGAGGCAAAAAATATATGTATTGAAGATGATGTTGAGCATCCTGTTTTCAACAATGAGGATCATTTTGGTATGGCTTCTGGTTGCAATTCAGATGAGAAAATTGGCATCTTTCCTGTGTTGGAACAAATTTGCAGTTCTGAAGAGGAAATTATTTCTGAAGATGAGGTATGAAAGAACACTTCACTATCTGTTTTCAGTATTTAGTACTATGATAAATGACTATATTCCCTTGCATGTTCAAACATTTCTAGAAGATTCTTGCTGGAAGTGTAAAATGCAAGAGGGAGGGCTCACCATCAAGAGCTGGTGGACATACTGAGGCAGCACTCTATTTAAATGAAAATTCTGGCTCTTCATCTGTGTGTGGTATCTCACCAAAACTAATGAATCCATCTAATGGTACTAGTTGATTATGCTTATTTAACATTTGATGACTGTATTTTTCATTTGTGCATATTGGAAATAGGTAAACTTTATGATGCCTTCAATTTCTCATTTTCTCCCAAATGCAAAGTTGCCACTTTCAAGGATTGGTAATCTGCTTCTTAATGTACTTAATTTGTTCTTGCAGCAGATATTTCATTCAATTTCTAAGTTTATCCTTCTCATAAATGAGAGCTCATGGACGAAATTCAATGGAGAATTATAAAAATTTTTATATTAGACAGGGATTGTTGGGAAACTAGAACTACTAACCTTATGTGATTAAGCTGAGGTTCATTGGCAAAATAGGAGAATTGTGTTATCACCTGTACTCTACTCTAGGAGTGCTTTTCACTCTTTGATCTTTTCTGGTTAACTTTTTTTTGATATTTTCTAGCAACTCTGTTAGCTGATTTTTACAATAGGTTATGAACTAATGCAGGAAACCAGGGGAAAACCAAGCACAAATTTTTATTTCGTTTCAACAGAAAGAAGGAAGGCATTCCTTTTGTTGCCCATGATACCAATAAAAGTAACACGTCATTATCTCTGCTTCCACAAAGTGTAGAATTAGACACAGCTCCATGTATGTTTGGGAAAAAGTTGACAGAGGACTTGTTGGATAATATGCAACAAAATGAAATAGAACTGATAGAGAATGATGCAGTGCCATCTGAAATAGCAGTTGAACACAAAATCCAGTGAGCGTTCAATGGCTGAGCTTCTGGATTGTTTTCAGGAGAAGAGGGGTTTGCAGTTTGAGAATTCTATAAATGTTAGCTTGCGTGCTTCTAACTTTCATTTCCTTATATATTGTAAATTTGAAATTTTCAATATCATTATTGTTATTGGATTTTGTCCAGCATAGTAATATAAAAGGAAGAAGGGTAAAGAATTTTCCAAAGAGAAATATATCAACACTGGGTGATAGGAATGTAATTGATGATGACATACCCGAGACACTGGATAGTGAACCGCCAATGGATGCTGAGGTAAAGTGTTTCCTTTGGTAGTTTCTTCCTGGAAATTCTGTACAGTAAGTGAAGTGTATAACTACTTGTAACGACATTAGATACATAACGGGAAATCTATGCTAATCATCGTCGACAAGGTTGGCTCCTTGGCGGTCTCGGCAAAAGTCACGATGACCACAAAGACGATTGCCGATACGCCGTCTTTTGTTTCAACTCTGCCACCGTGGACAGTTGCCGGAAAAGTAAGATCTTCACTATCGCTTGGCTATGCCGGACTTCGTCAATGGGAGCTGAACAAGGACAAGGATTGTGAACTATACAATCATAAGCAAATTTGGCGCCTTTCGGAGTAACGTGTAAATGTGTAATCACGATGATTGCACAACTTTTGTGTCCTCATTAGTTTAATTCACTACTTAATCAATTCAATAATCAAATTGTATTTTAGCGGCATACTGGAAATTATTTAACATTTATCCCAAAATTATTGTTGGCATTCACAGTTCAATTTATCTTCATCTGTCAGCTGTTTCTAGGTCTTGCTTTGAACGGTGTAGAGTAGATAAAGCAGGCATGGAGGAGAAGTTATCTTCGGCGGCAAAGAACCTAAAATCCTCTCCTATTCAACAGCTATCCTATCTCGCTGAAAAATGCAACGCCATCAACCTCGCCGAGGGTTTCCCTGATTTCCCAGCCCGGCTATCTTCAAAGCTGCTGCCATTTCTGCCATCAATTCCGACTACAATCAATACAGGTCTATTCTCCCTTCATTCTATGATTGTAGATTACGAATTATTAGTCACGGATTATCTCCGGTTAATAAACTCGCAAAGAGGCAAAAAATATAACTTGCTGTTAGTTAGTTTTTTTTTTTTTTTTTTTGGTCAAGGAGTGTTATAGTAAATAATAAAGTAAAGAATGAGTATTGTGAGACCGTCTCAAGGATATTTATATGTTAAATGGATCAGGTCATGATAGAAATGTAATACGGAGTATTATGTTTTTAAAAAAAAAAAAGTAATACTAATCGTGTACTTATATAAAAAGTGTAATACTTTTGAGAAAAAAATATAATATTTTAAATAAAAAATATAATATTAAGAGTTGAAAAGTTAATTATAATGAAAATTGTAATACTTATGTGGAAAAATGTAATACTTAAAAACAAAATCCGACCATCTCACAAATAAGATCCATGAGACTATCATGGTCTCATAGGAGATTTTGCCTTAGTGAGTATTAAAATAATCCGTTAACTACAACAATTGTGACCGGACCCATCACAAAACTGGATTAATAGCATAGATTCTCCCTTTCTCAACTTTACACTCGTCCCTGCAATCTTTGTGCTTTAGCCCCTAACTTTATTTCTTGATCCAATTTAAACCCCAAAAGATGCTCCAATTAATTCCGAAACCCATTACCCTCGAATATCCCCTCCCTAGCCTAATTAACCTTGGGCCTATGCCCCATGGCTCCATCACGAGTCTATTACTTCTTCAAGTTGTCAACTAGAGGAAGTAGTAGACCCTAACTTCCACATCTCACCTCACGGTTGTCAACTAGAGGAAGTAGTAGACCCTAACTTCCACATCTCACCTCACGGCCCCCATATTGACAATCGAACTAGAACTTTCCTACCTCCTCACGATTGTTATTAGGCTATGCTCTCGAACTTAACCCAACCACTATCCAAATCTTTGAGCACTCTAAAACAAAACCCTCTCTATGCTTTCTCTATTCTTCTCCTTGTAATGTATTTCACCATGACCTTTATTCCACATTAAATGCTTCATGGGAAATTTTTGGACTTGACCCACCCCTATCCAGATTCACGAGCTGACATGTTCCTCTTTATATAGTTATAGGAATCTTGCGTTCTAACTTGAGAAATAATTTAAACCCATATTACCACTTTTTCATCTTGGGACGCGAGACATCATAACTTTCCCTCCTTATGCCTTCACTATTTTTTCCCCCTTTTGAGCGTTTGGTAGCTAGTACCATTTCAACGCTCCTCCTCGAAACGCGGGGTGTCCTAGCTTTCTTCCTTATGCTTTCACTTTTTTTTCTTAGTCGCTAGGTAGCTAGCCGCTTCACATTCTCCGCTACCCCTCGGAATAGGTCTCCTACTTTCAGAGGAAATTATAATGACAGTCCGGCGTCCCCTCTTTTCTATACATTCCTTCTTGCAATTCTGTCCCAGTCAATGAAATTCATGAGTTCCCCCAGATTGAATGAGGAACTCAATTTCCCTTTTTAGAGTATGACATTCATCCGTATCATGAACATGCTTATTGTGAAAACGACAATATTTAGATTTATTGATCCACGACGCCTCCACAGTGGGTGGGGGCCAGGGAAGGAGTTGCACCATGTTACATTCTTACACATAGGCTAAGACTTTGTTGGGCTACGTTGTCAAAAGGGCCAATGCTATTAGTTGGTACATCCTTGAGGACCTTGACGGCACGCTTAAGATTGATAACTTGTCCCCCGAGACTTGCTTGTGCTCTTGGGACCTTTCTACAAGGTGATCAACCGTTTTTTTTAATTTTTTTTTAAATTTCATATTTATGTTTATATATATAGTTTATTGTTTTTTTTTTCTCTTCTTTTTCTAGTTCCATACGATAATTTCTATATATAGACACACATAGATATACACATACACAAGTTGAGTTAAAAAAATAAACAAATAAATAGATACATATACACACATATATGCGTGTATGATAAAAATTATTATATTATTTCAAAATCAATTCTAAATAAAATGAGATAGAATTACAAAACAGTATTGACCAATAATGAAATGAAAAAAAACTCTATTTATAAAGTAAGTTGAAAAATACCTCTAAATAAGATTTAAAACTACCGGGAAAATATAAAACTCAGATAGTCCCCATAAAAATCTAGCCCTAATCACACATTTGTTGCTCCACAATTTTCCTCTTCACAACCGTCTTCTTCGATTCACCTCCCTCCGGCCAGCTGTCCAGTCTCCGGTGCGGCATTTCCTTGTCCACGCGGCTTTATTATATCCAGTGGCTCGGCATTGGAATGCTGCTAGTGCTGGCCACGGCGAACAATGATGTTTCTCAACGTATAAGCATCTTTTATCTATTAATTTCTATTATTTTAGCTTTTCTCCATGGAATTAATCACGGAAATTTACTTGATGGAACAAATTAAAATGTTCTTTAATACTTACTGCAGGAAAACGAAGACTCTGATCAAAGTATTTCTGGTAAGATTAAGCTTGAGTAAAAAATGGAGTAATTTTTAGATAAAGTGATGTCAACATTGATTTTGTTTCTTCTTTATTGATAATCAGAAGATGAAGATGTAGACTATAAATGGTCAAGGAACATTGTTTCCTTAGGCAGTGCTTCTGAGGACAAGGTTGGTTATAAACACCATTGTTAATTTTGTTATGTCATAAATTTTCCACTAGCCCATGGATGCCAAATACTACTTTAGAAGTGGCTAACTTCACATTGTTTATAATATGGAGTATATAATTGCAGTAAGACTAGCATGTTTTAATTGATATTTATTTTATTTTATTTTTTTTATATATATTTTCAACCCTTCTATGCATGAGGCAATTTGAGTATTGATGAACACAACACTTTCTCATTTCTGTAGGAGGAAACAGGAAACAAGAAACAAGAAACTAATTTATTACGATGACTAGAATCTTGATAAATAATCATGCTTATATGTGCTTCTTTCTGATCATATTTCTGCAGGGAAATATACAGATTCTTTCGCATCTTGAGACGCTGAAAGGTAATTTTCAGAACTGGCTCATCTACTTTATTCTTTAGCCTTATTCTCATTAGAGTTGTTCTTATCTTGGAGCACATCCTCATATATCTGGAAACTTAGCCGTATCTGTCATGTGCAGATGTTCACAACCTTGATTGCGCAACGAAGGTTACCATTGAATGTCAACAGGTACAACTTGTTGACTGGAAAAAGATAATCTTTAACAGGCACAAATTGGTGATCTGAAAAGGATCCATGGATTATAAAATATGTACTTGCACCTTGCCTTATCAATAGTCCAAATATGCTGCCATTCCTGAATGAGAAGTTAAAGAGAAAAATGTACTCTTTTACTGAAATTGTTCCTGTTCATGGGAAAGATCATAACTCTAGCACACCAATCTTATGATTGCTATCGTGGTTTTGATCAGTGGAAGGAAAAATGCAAAGCTACTGGATCAGTTTAGTGTAGATGGATAATTCCAGTCACTATGTTATAGGTTGAATATATTTGTTATTACAGAGGCAAAAAAATATATGTATTGAAGATGATGTTGAGCATCCTGTTTTCAACAATGAGGATCATTTTGGTATGGCTTCTGGTTGCAATTCAGATGAGAAAATTGGCATCTTTCCTGTGTTGGAACAAATTTGCAGTTCTGAAGAGGAAATTATTTCTGAAGATGAGGTATGAAAGAACACTTCACTATCTGTTTTCAGTATTTAGTACTATGATAAATGACTATATTCCCTTGCATGTTCAAACATTTCTAGAAGATTCTTGCTGGAAGTGTAAAATGCAAGAGGGAGGGCTCACCATCAAGAGCTGGTGGACATACTGAGGCAGCACTCTATTTAAATGAAAATTCTGGCTCTTCATCTGTGTGTGGTATCTCACCAAAACTAATGAATCCATCTAATGGTACTAGTTGATTATGCTTATTTAACATTTGATGACTGTATTTTTCATTTGTGCATATTGGAAATAGGTAAACTTTATGATGCCTTCAATTTCTCATTTTCTCCCAAATGCAAAGTTGCCACTTTCAAGGATTGGTAATCTGCTTCTTAATGTACTTAATTTGTTCTTGCAGCAGATATTTCATTCAATTTCTAAGTTTATCCTTCTCATAAATGAGAGCTCATGGACGAAATTCAATGGAGAATTATAAAAATTTTTATATTAGACAGGGATTGTTGGGAAACTAGAACTACTAACCTTATGTGATTAAGCTGAGGTTCATTGGCAAAATAGGAGAATTGTGTTATCACCTGTACTCTACTCTAGGAGTGCTTTTCACTCTTTGATCTTTTCTGGTTAACTTTTTTTTGATATTTTCTAGCAACTCTGTTAGCTGATTTTTACAATAGGTTATGAACTAATGCAGGAAACCAGGGGAAAACCAAGCACAAATTTTTATTTCGTTTCAACAGAAAGAAGGAAGGCATTCCTTTTGTTGCCCATGATACCAATAAAAGTAACACGTCATTATCTCTGCTTCCACAAAGTGTAGAATTAGACACAGCTCCATGTATGTTTGGGAAAAAGTTGACAGAGGACTTGTTGGATAATATGCAACAAAATGAAATAGAACTGATAGAGAATGATGCAGTGCCATCTGAAATAGCAGTTGAACACAAATCCAGTGAGCGTTCAATGGCTGAGCTTCTGGATTGTTTTCAGGAGAAGAGGGGTTTGCAGTTTGAGAATTCTATAAATGTTAGCTTGCGTGCTTCTAACTTTCATTTCCTTATATATTGTAAATTTGAAATTTTCAATATCATTATTGTTATTGGATTTTGTCCAGCATAGTAATATAAAAGGAAGAAGGGTAAAGAATTTTCCAAAGAGAAATATATCAACACTGGGTGATAGGAATGTAATTGATGATGACATACCCGAAGCACTGGATAGTGAACCGCCAATGGATGCTGAGGTAAAGTGTTTCCTTTGGTAGTTTCTTCCTGGAAATTCTGTACAGTAAGTGATACTTAACTAAGTTCCTTCCAACTGTTGCTTCAGGAAATTCCTCAAGTTTTGAAATCTGTTGCCCCTGAGAGAACCATTGCTGACCAATTTCATGAAGCTCTAGGAAGTGCGTCTATGAATGATAGAAGACCATATATTTCAGTATCTGGGCAACATTGGTGAGTGTTTCAACTAGAGCCTGCAATTTATGTATATAGTTTGAGTGTTACTAACCTCCTTATAAGTTATTTGACATTTGAAATGCTTTTTCTTTTCTCAATGCAGTGGTGGGTTATTTGCAAACTTGCAAAGGGTGATGCTGAGTGAGAAGGAAAGAGATATTAATTTCTTGAACCACTTGCAAATGGATACTGATTCGAATGGTAAATGGCACATGTTAATTTAATCAATGCATATCCATATCCTACTTTGATGTATTATGTTTTTTTTTTTTTTGTTTTTTTGTTTTTTTTTAATATATATTTGTTTGCCTATTCTTAACTTCAGGTGAGAAAGTCTGTATTGATGTGAGGATTTTGTCAAGCTCTTTAGAGGCAAAGCTGACTATTTGTCATTGCACTTTCAAAGAAGACGATGAGGTATGAAGTGTACTTACCGAGGGGAAATCCTTCTGCAGTGCAATATGTATGATTGACAGTTAACATTTATTATTTATTTATTTTTTCATTTATGATTTCTGAAGAATTATTCAATGTACTTCTGCAGAGCTCCGACTTGCTAAATCATCCCAATTTGAAAAGGACTAAAGGAGGAAGTGTTTTAACTGTTATTTTTAGTTCAAGAGTATGTAACGATGTTGAGCTTGATAAAGGGAACCTCATCCGCATTTACCCTCCTTGGTAAGGGCTTTTTTGATCCCTTATTTTTATGACTTTAGCTGATTTTAGATTTTTAGTGCAGTGCAACGTTTGTCTTCACATTGGTCACTTCAAAATGTTCTTATTCTTGCATCACATTTTAACCAATTGTGTTGTGTATGCTGCTTCAAAAATTTTCTTGTGTAGGAAGGAGGTACATGCTAAAGAAAACGATGAGGTCATCATTTTATCTAGATATTTTTCAAGAATCAGCTCTGATCATATTATGTTTTAGTATGATAAAAGAGTTAAAGAACTTTAAGGTGATATCGAAGTTTTGAACTTTAATTTTTAACTGTGGAATATAAATTTTCCTAGAATGTACATTGTGGACTTGTGCTTGCACCCATTGGATGTGCCTTGTGCATTGGTTCGTAATATGCGTACAATATAAATCTATGAATTGTGAGTTTGGGATGCGTACAATATAAATCTATGAAAGGAGAATAAATTTTAAAATTAGCTTCATAATTCATGCTAAGGCAATGACTCTATCAAGCTAAAATTGTTAAAGTCAAATTAGAAATAAATGAATAAAAATTAAAATTAAATGATTATTGTAAATATATATTATTGGCCATTATCCTATTTTCTTGTATCCTTTATTATATACAGTTTCCCCCCATGTTGTATGGATATAAATATGTCAGTTAAGAATGAAAATTGGTGGAGCAGTTTTTCTGTATTCTCTGAGTTTTTTCTTCCCTTTCTTTTTCTCTGTATGATTCTGAACGTAAGATTCACACAGGACCAGAATTTATAACAGTGATTTGATATTTCCTTCCAATTTGTTTTTTTTTTAATAAAAAATTCCTTCCAAATTTAAGCTACTTGACTTTCTAGAAACTGAACATTCCCTGGTGGTGGTATTGGCACGACCTCGCTCACTACCGAATTGAAGAGTCTATGTTTGGCCGGGCATGAGCCTTGGCCAAAAAGAAGCTTAATATTACCTAGAGGTGGTACAGAGCACGGCTTCCTCCTAATCATTGAATCGAAGCTTTTGGCCAAGCTCGAGCCTCGGCTAACGTGACACAACGGAAAAAAATTGAGGTTTGATTTCATCCCAAGGATGAAACAACCATATGAGGGAGGGCCTGGGTGGTTCCACACCACCCATGAGAAGATCCCTCGTGGTCTTCGAGTGACGATAGCCCGAGACTGGTGGGGGTGAGGACTAGCAAGTGGCACTGACCCCCAACCAACGACCCAAAATCAAGTGGATGGCTTGATTGGCTGATGCGTACGGTTTATGCAAGTGGGCCCAAATAACATATATACCTAGAGCGAAAGGACCTGAGCAATGTACTTGGTCCAACTAAAGAAGTCCGAACGGAGCTCAGACAGTATACTTAGCTTGTTTAGGGGAGCTTGGGTGGACGACATACATTGTGAAAATCAAAAGGACCTAGCCTGGGCAGACGACAAAGGTCTCAGGGTAAGTGGGATGTCAAGCCCAAGCTGGGCACCCCGTGCTGAGCCTAGGAGGGTGGTGGGGGGTTGACACCCAAACCCAAGCCACATTTCTCCTTCCCCTTTTGGGACTGGGTTCTTGTCTCGACCAGTAGGCATCAGGGGCTAGCTAAGGCTCAGAGGAGGCGACCTTCGCCGTTTTTTAAGGTGACGGTTGCTCTTCCCAGGTAAAAGTTTTACTTTCTCCAGGCCTCAAAAAACGGAATTCTTAATATAAGAGATATACTTTTTAGTGAGTGAACCACTAAAATGTGATCAACGACTACTACGATCTAATATAACACATTGGAAACGGTGAACATAAAAACAATTTGGTGCTTGAAGTTACTGTGAGTAAATTAAATTAGTATGCCCATTAAGAAGCTGGCTTTGGGGGGATCAGTATTATCTGCGGGTAAAAAAAAATTATCTTGATAGGAAATACATTCCCATTGCAAAGGAATAATGGAAAGCAAATTTGGTATTATCTCGTAATGATCTCCGGAAAGAATTGATGATTAGAAACATGAAAATGAGGAAGAGGTTGGAAACCTATTGTTTATTCAAGAAAATATTCACGGTCTGCATGGTGATACAAGAGCGCATCTGGTGTAGTGGTATCATAGTACCCTCCCACGGTATTGATCGGGGTTCAACACATGATTCATGACCAAACGCGTTTTTTCCCATATGCCAATGCATTTTCAATATGCAATGCATGATTCATGACCAAGTAGAGTGATAGAGATGATTGTGTTATTAAAGTAATTATGTAGACTTGACAATTCGTGTATACAGGTTCGTTAACAGGACGACACGATAAGGCTAAACACGAACATGATTCATGACCAAGCAGAGTGATAATTCTCGATTTGCCAAAGATGATTGTGTTATTAAAGCAATTATGTAAGCCTGACAATTCGTGTATACAAGTTCGTTAACGGGTTGACACGATATTAGGTGGCACATCTGTCCTGGTGGCTCCATTCTGACGACCATTGGCATCACTCGGGCTGTAAGGCTTTTCCTACTTTCACACATGATTTTATAACCTTACACTTTTAGGCCACTTTTTATGCTAGTTGTATTTAAACTATTTATACTAAACATTTGCAGGATATTCCTATATTACTCAGCTCATGCGAATATCTCCCGTCCATAACAGAGATATTTTAGATGTTACATTCGATCTTGCTTCTATATTTGGGGATGTTCTCTTTTCTTTTCAAATTTTTTATTTTTATAAGTTTTTTCCACTTATTGGCGTTCCGTCTTTATTGTTTTAGTTGTTGTTGCTGTCTTATTTCTTTTGGCATCAATTTTGCTTGGCAGAATTGATACAAGGCATTCTAGTGAGCCTTATTGAGCTTCCACTCTGTTGATGCGAGAACATATGGATCTCGTGCAAATTAAGATTGCTTTCGCTATACTTACCCAATTGATAGGGTTAGGGCCAATAGTCTTGGTCCCTTTTTCTTTTGAATCTATTAATTTAGGGGCAGACTACTTTCCATTTATTTCTTTACTATTAGGGGTACACTTGTATTTATTATTACCTCACCTCATCCCCCGTTTTAGAAGGAGGAGGATGATCTAGCTATCTTCCCTAGCTTTGTCACTTTGTCAGGTACATGTTATTAGGATGCTTAATACAAATCATTTATATTGTGCATTCGTCGTGCATGCACTGTGCGTTCATCGTGCATACACTGTGCGTTGATTGTGCATACCTCACTCTATCCTTTCACGACCTCACAAAAATGATTTAAAACAACATACCTAAAATTTGTTGCGAATAACCGCACATCATTCCTCCAAGTGTAGCAGTTATCCATCTAAATTTTGGAAATAAAAAAAGAGATAATAATAAGTGCTCTATTAATCAACAACAAAACATTGCTTTACTAACACAATCATATCTGACAAATCGAGAATTATCACTCTACTCATTGAAGGGCAACAAAAAAGGGGTTTGGCGGTAATGAAGTGGCGAAAACCTAGGGGATAGGTCTGACCAGGGCTCTAGAATTGTGATAGAGTAGGTTGTTGGTTGGGAACCGAAATTCTTAAAGAAATCGAAGAATGGGCGCCGAGGTTTTCGGGGTGGGGATGGAAGGAAAAGCGGCGTGGAGGGGGAGGTACGCAATATGATCATGGTAATGGCTAGGTGGCGGCAATGGTGGATGAAGATTTGAATGAGGCGGAGGCGGGCGGCGGTAAAGGCAATTAGGGAAATCGGGAAAACTAGAAGGAGGACTTTGGACACTTGAACATACCTTTGGAAGTAATGGAAAGGGTCCATTTGTGTGGAGAGAGACGAGGTGGACAAAGATGAATAGTAAAAAATATACAATAATTTAAACGAGTTAATCAAATTAAGAGATATCATATAATAATAAGTTTACAAGTATCACCTCCACGACTCAATCTCATGAGCTCTTATATGAGAGAGCCACTACATGTCATTTGAGCACAAGACTAATGACACCTAATTTCCATATTAATTAGCTATAAATTATACGCTACGCGCTCTAATTGCTTATTTCCTTTTAAGCTTTCAACTAATTAAGCCATTTATTAATTACTTCTTTGCTTTTTATGCGTAGGTTATCATACTCGTTTGAACCATTCTTAAAATTAACCAACTAATGAATTACTAGTTGTTATATCGTGGACTTCGGTACAAAATTATACTGTTTGGTAGCTTTCAAAAGTGAAGCTTTTAGGGGTGACATTTTATAGGTTCATAAAATTAGCATGTTAAGTCCATAATAAAAATTTATTAATTTTCAACCATCTTAAAATTATGCAATAATCTGAATTGTAAAGAAAATTATTGAATAAGTTGGGCCTTTCTTCCCGTCATACTAAAGAGGCATTTTTTTGTTTTTGTTTTCTGACAACATTTTGCATTTGCAATAAGACTATACACTTAATTAAGTGAGTCCTATTGTAAATGAAATGCATTCCCATTCCGGATAATGGAAAGCAAATTTTGGGGTGCGTTTGGTTCATGGGTTAACACATTATGAATGTAAATCAAAATCATAATTAGTAATTGATTGACAACTTTTTAAAACACAATATATAGCGTTGAATATGTTAATTGTATTCCTCGTTCTATTTCTTGTATTGCCCGTTTATACATTTTGGAAGTTTAACATATTTTGGTTTGGTGGATTTCAAAAAAAAAAAGTGATTTGATTACTCATTCAATTAAAAATCACATTCCCTAATTAAAAAGGAGTATCATTACATCTTATTGGTAATATAATTTTTAAGTTTGAATTAGTACTTTTAAATTTTTGTTTTGATTTTTTTTTGTTTATATTGATTCTTTGGATATTATTATATTATGATTAATTTGCCTTGATTTTTTATTTTTGTATTTTTAAAACTTTTATTCCCATTATATGGTCATACACAACCAAACATGGTAACCATTCCAATATACTACCATAAATGCAAAATACTTTTACCAAAACCCATTACCATTATCAAGTATTTGATTCTCATTCTAATTTTCATGTGTGAAACAAACACACCATTGGTATTATCTCGCAGTGATCTCAATAAAAACGGGTGATTAGAAAGGTATTAAAAAAACTGATAATTTAATGCGTTTAAAAATAATGGTACGGTCAGATTGGTACAGGAGCGCATCTGGTGTAGTGGTATCATAGTACCCTCCCACGGTACTGACCGGGGTTTGATTCTCCGGATGCGCAGTTATTGCTTCACGTGTTTTCCTCTACGAGCCTGTTGTTTTTTCCACAGGCATTTGTTTCTTTAATTACTTTTCGTTAACAAACTGAATATGCATATATAATTCATGACCAAACACGTTTTCTCATATGTCCATTTTCCATATGCTATTTATTATTTAATTTGTTTCAATTCTCTTTTACCCAATTTTTCTGTTCTATAAAATGCACCATCATCCCATGCAACTTTTGTTCAAGCAAGGAGAAAAAAAAAAGATTAGAAAAGAAAAATAGTTGGTAAGGGCAACTACCTGTGTAAGTAATTAATGAAGTCGCATCATCAATTCTCATCAGGTAATAAGTCGTTGGTTCAAGAAAAAAAAATCAATGAAAGAGGAGCTATGGGCAACTATTTTTGAGAAAATTACTTCACACAAAAATGAGTTTAACTTTTCCAAAAATACTAAAAATTGCAAATCTAGGCCTCTTGCTCCTACTCATCATCTTGAACATCCTATTAGAATTATGATGTTCTTGGGTTCCTCCATCCACACTTGAGCCTTTTATTTTTAGTAAGATAGCGTTAGCAAATATTCCGTACTTTAATTGATAGAAACAAGGTAAACTGTTTTATTGGTATTATATTGTTGTAGAAAGTATTATTGGGCGGTGTACTCACTTATCAAGAAAGTTAAATGCAAATTATGTGAATTTTTCTTGAATGCGCCTTTAAATTGTTTACTATTTCAAATGGAGTTCTACTACATGTACTTTTGAATTTACTCTCTTATTATTACTTCATGATGTGGTAAACAATGATTAGATATTTTCATAATGTGAGTCCCCAAAAAAGTGTCTACATGCATCATGGATTTGTGAGAGGCCGGGAGTAGAATTTTTTGGGAGTAAAAAATGGAGTCCATATGATATTTTTTTTTTCAAATGAGTACTCCGAGAATAAAAATGGTAGGAGGGGTTCAAGATAGATCGAAAAAGGAAAGAAGATAGATTAAGGAGATAACAAGGAAAGAATAGTGAGTGACTGGAAGGGAAAATAGAAAAAGATCAGTTAATGCCTATAACGATCCTCTGAATATTGCGATTTTACCAGCTGTGGTCCTAAACTTTTAAACCGATCATATGGATGTCTTAGTTTCAAAAAGTGACCGACCTTAACTTCCGTGGTCTGTCGTTAGTTAATCCGTGATATGGGCATTAAATTGGATGGCAAATCTGGGACACCAGCAAGACACCAATGTGTGCAATCTCCTTTGAATATGTTGTAACCTGTTGGGCGTCCATGTATTCTGTATCTTGTGAGTGTCCATATATCTAGTAAATACACATGTTTTGGTATCTGTCTCACAATATAATGTTCCTTGTTATGTTTGTAATCGATGATAGATCAAATATGGATGTTCTAATAAAAAAAGATTAAAAGTAGACTGTCACATATACATCTTAGGTACAAAAATAAAATTAACTCTTATTGTTTCATTCAAAGGCATGGTTTCATTCCCCTACTGAAAATGAAACCATTCCCATTGTGGATATGATAATGGAAACACTTAATTAAGTGAGTCCTACACTCCTACTGAAAATGAAATCCATTCCCATTGTGGATAATGGAAAACAAATTTGGGGTGTGTTTGGTTCATAGGTTAACACATTAAGAATGCAAATCAAAATCATAGTTAATGTTTGGTTGACAACTTTTTAAAACACAACTATGGTGTTGAATATGTTAATTGTATTCCTCGTTCTATTTCTTCTATTGCCCGTTTATACATTTTGTAAGTTTAATATATTTTGGTTTGGTGGTTTTCAAAAAAAAAAAAAAACTATGGGATTTGATTACCCATTCAATTAAAAATCTCATTTCATAATTAAAAAGGGGTATCATTCTATCTTATTGGTAACCTAATTTTTAAATTTTGAATTAGTAGTTTTAGATTTTTGTTTTGATTTTTTTTTGTTTATATTAATGGTTTGAATGTCATTATATTAGGATCAATTTGCCTTAGATTTTCTTCTTTTGTTTTTTTAAAACTTTTATTTCCATTATAGGGTCATACACAACCAAACATCAATATTGATAATCATTCCAGTTTTACTATGCTACCAAACATGTAAAATATTTTTATCAAAACACATTACTATTATCAAGTATTTGATTCGCATTCATTCCTACGTGTGAAACAAATATACCCTTGGTATTATCTCGTAGTTATCTCAAGAAAGAACGGGTGATTAGAAAGGTATAAAATAATCTGGTGATTTAGTAACCATTTAAAATAGTGGTACGGTCTGCAAGACACAAGAGCGCATCTGGTGTAGTGGTATCATAGTACCCTCCCACGGTACTGACCGGGGTTCGATTCCCCGGATGCGCAGTATTCCCTTTTTTTTTTGTTTTTTGTTTTGTTTTCCAGCACGAGAAGAACTTTTCCCACACGCTTTTGTATATGCATGGTATATGAGCCTGTGTCCTTTTTGGCTGAAGGGTTTCTTTACTTTTCATTAAAAAAAGAAAAAGGTGAGGTCTGGTTTAAGGTATAGGCAGCATCGATCAGAAAACAAACTGAATATGCATATATAATTCATGACCAAACACGTTTTTTCATATGTCCATTTTCCATATGCTCTTTAATTTGCTTCAATTCTCTTTTACCCAATTTTTGTGTTCTATAAAATGCATCATCATCCCATGCAACCTTTGTTCTCTAAGCAAGGACAAAAAAGAAGTTAGAAAAGAAAAATAGTTAATAGGGGCAGCTGTAAGTAATGAAGTCGTATCGTCAATTTTCATCAGGTGATAAGTCATTGATTCAAGAAATAAAAAGGATCAATGAAAGAGAAGATACAGACATCTATTTTTGAAAAAATTTCACACAAAAATGAGTTTAACTTTTTCAAAAATACTAAAAATTGCAAATCCAAGCCTACTGCTCATCATCTTGAACATCCTATTAGAATTATGATGTTCTTGGGTTCGTCCATCCACACATTTTTTTTTAGTAAGATAGCATTAGCAAATACTCCGTACTTGTATTGATAGAAACAAGGTTAACTCTTTTATTTATATTGTTGTAAAAAGTATTATCGGATGTGCTCACTTACCAAGAAAGTTAAATGCAAATTATTATGTGAACTTTTCTTGAATACCATTTAAATTGTTCTATTTCAAATGGAGTTCTACTATATGTACTTCTGAATTTACTCCCTCACTATTACTTCATGGTGTGACAAACAATGATTGAATATTTTCATAATATGAGTCCCAAAAAAAGTGTCTACATACATCATAGATTTGTGAGAGGGCATTGAAGTTGAGAGTAAAAAAGGGAGTTCATATAATATTTTTCTTTCAAATGACTACTCCGGGAATAAAAATGGTAGGAGGGGTTCAAGATAGATGGAAGAGGGGAAAAAAGATATATTAAGGAGATAGGGATATAACAGTGAGTGACTGAAAGGTAAAACAGAAAAAGATAGAGTTAATGCCTGTAATGGTCCTCTGAATATTGCGATTTTAACAGTTATGGTTCTAAATTTTTAAACCGACCATAGATGGATGTCTTAGTTTCAAAAAGTGACTGACCTTAGCTTTTGTGGTCTGTTGTTAGTTGATCCATGATATGGGCATTAAAATGGATGGCAAATCTACAGGGACCGGACCAATGTGTGCAATCTCCTTTGAATATGTTGTAACCCGCTAGGTGCCCATCTACTCAGTATCTTGTGAGTATCCATATATCTAGTAAATACACATATATGTTTTGGTATCTTTCTCGCAATATAATGTTCCTTGTTATGTTTGTGAAAGATGGGTTCAATACATGTAGTGTGTACTGCAGCTAAGATATCCTAAGATATCACTGGCCATAAAAGATGCATGCTAATAATAGTTGTTTATGGCTAAGACCGCGAGACATCGGCCCTATTTGGTAAATAATCAGCCTATCAGCCAATTTTGGCTTATTTGACCACTATTAGTTGTTTGGTTAATAAGCTTTTTGTAACTCCAAAATGCTAAAATTCAAAAGGCTACTCAAAGCAGCCTTTTCAATTAGCTTTTTGAGAAAAGAAATTATACCAAACAGCTATCAGCTAACAGCTAATTTATCAAACAACTTTCTACAATCAGCTAATATTATCAACAAATCATACCTTCTAATCCAAACAGCCAAACCAATTAGCCAACAATCATTTACCAAACAGGGCCATTATCTTTCTTGATAATATCTTTCTCAAGAGTATTAACAACTAATCATAAGTTGATTACTTAGAATCTCATCTCAATCAAAATCTAGCTTCCTAAGGATTGCATTTACAATTTATGAGTTCTATTGAATAATTTGACTCGAACACAGATGATTGATGTCATCCAACCTCTGGGGTTCATTCCACTCCTTCGAATTGTGTGGATCTACATTAACTAAGGATATATATCTCTATCGTAAAGTTCATGCACAAATCAAGAATCCAATAAGACGAACTTTATTGATTAAGAACAATAACGAAAAACCATTGAATCAAAGGACAAAGAATTATAAATTAGCAAGAAACAATCAAGAACATGGTCTCAATCTATGATTCACCATAAATCCAAGTACTACAGTGTTTTAGTCTCTAAACATGGAGGCAAACACGAAAGAAATTAAAGAAACAAGAAAAGCAACGAAGAACCTATGTAAACCCCTTCAATCGGGGAATAAATCTTGATTCCAAGCTTTCTCAAAGTCAACTAACTAATGAATTACCAGTTGTTATATCATGGACCTCGGTATAAAACTATATCGTATTGTAACTTTCAGAAATAGAACTTTTAATTTAGTAGTGACATTTTACAGGTTCATAAAATCAGCATTTTATGCCCATAATAAAAATTTACTAATTTTCAACCATCTTAAAATTATGCAATAATCTGAATTGTAAAGAAATTATTGAATAAGTTGGGCCTAGCTTTCTTCCCGTCATACTAAAGAGGCATTTGGTTGCAACATTTTGCATTTGCAATAAGGCTGCACACTTAATTAAGTGAGTCCTACTGAAAATGAAATGCATTCCCATTGCAAAGGGATAATGGAAAGCAAATTTGGTATTATCTCGTAGTGATCTCCATAAAGAACCGGTGATTAGAAATGAAAAAAAAAAAATTGTTGTGACCAAAGCTCATAAGTTTTAAAGAATTGTACGGTCTGCGTGAAACAGAAGTGCATCTGGTGTAGTGGTATCATAGTACCCTCCCACAGTACTGACCGGGGTTCAATTCCCCGGATGCGCAGTGTGGCTTATCGTGCTCTTTTCCACGAGAAGAATTTTTACACACGCATCTGTATATGAGCCTGTGTCCTTTTTGGCTGAAGAGTTTCTTTACTTTTCATTAAAAATAGAAAAAAGTTGAGGTCTGGTTTAAGGTATAGGCAGCACCAGAAAAAAAAACTGATGAATATGCATGCATATATAATTCATGACCAAACACGTTTTTTTCATATGTCCACTATTTTCCATATGCACTTTAATTTGCTTCAATTCTCTTTTGTCCAATTTTTGTGTTCTATAAAATGCACCATCATCCCATGCAACTTTTGTTCTCTAAGCAAAGAAAAAAAAAAGAAGTTAGAAAAGAAAAATAGTTGGTAAATGGTAGCTGTAAGAAATGAAGTCGCATCATCAATTCTCATCAGGTGATGATAAGTCGCTGATTCAAGAAACAAAAGGATCAATGAAAGAGAAGCTACGAGCAGCTATTTTTGGAAAAATTACTTCACACAAAAATGAGTTTAAGTTTTCCAAAAATACTAAAAATTGCAAATCCAGGCCTCCCGCTCCTGCTCATCATCTTGAACATCCTATTAGAATTATGATGTTCTTGGGTTCCTCCATCCACACTTGATCTTTTTTTTTTTAGTAAGATGGCATTAGCAAATACTCCGTACTTGCATTAGTAGACACATGGCAAACTGTTTTATTGGTATGTTGTAGAAAGTCTTATTATTGGATGTGCTCACTTACTATGGAAGTTAAATGCAAATTTTGTGAACTTTTATTGAATGCACTTTAAATTTAAATTGTTTACTATTTCAAATGGAGTTCTATTATATGTATTTTCAAATTTTATTCCCTCACTTTTATTCCATGGGCTGTCCTTAGTTAATTCGTGATATGGGCATTAAAATGGATGGCAAATCTGGGACCCCGGCAAGACACCAATGTGTGCAATCTCCTTTGAATATGTTGTAATTAACCTGCTGGGTGTCCATCTATTCTGTATCTTGTGAGTGTACATATATCTATACTAGTAAATACACATGTTTTGGTATCTGTCTCACAATATAATTTTCCTTAGCTTGTTATGTTTGTGATCGATGATGGAGCTGTTGAAATAATTATTGTTTCATTTAAAGGCATGGTTTCATTCTCACAGTTTGTCACTGTTGGGGAATTGGCTCCCCCATTCTGCTCCACTATTGTTTTTAACACACTAGAGTCATGCTAAAGAAGGAGAAAAACTTAAAAAGGCAAATTTGCACTTCATTTTAATGCCCAAGTTTAAAGTCCATTTATTATATGCCTTTCCCGATCGGCACCTCGGGTCGGTAGTCGTGCTCCGGGATATTATTACCACGGTGACTATTGACCCGAGCCCAACGAAAGAAAAGAACGGACTAAAACAAGGAGTTCATTAGCCAATAGCCATCATATCATATACACATGAAATGCACAATTACTTCATAGTGTTTGCTCTACACCTAGTTAATTTCAGATGGCGATGACTAGAATTTATGAACCATCGATGCGCACTATATTCTTCTACATGATATTATCCTCTTTAACAAATCTTTTGAGGAATATCTTAAAATTCAGAGTCTGACATAACATCATATGAGAATTTAATACATGATTTTTGAATATAACGATGAATGGGGAAGCTACAAAAAAAAAAAAAAAAAAACCAAGAAAGAGGGGACCAAACCAGTTGGAAAGGAAAACGTTTCAATAAACAAAAGGCCAGGGAAAGTTGCAAAGAAAAAGTGACATTACTGGTGTGAAAATATTATCTTTCAATAAAGGAGACTCGATCTTATATGATCTTATCTCTCTAGAATATTATTATCAGAATGCTCTTAAAATTCAAAAAGGTGTTTGTAAATTACAGTGCCATGCATGTCTAATTGTTGCCTAGGAGAGATGGGTCTTTACCTTCTATGATCATATTCTGTAATTCAAGAGTTTATAGATCATTTCTCCAAACAAGCTAGGACCCTCTTGTCTAGCCATAGTAGAAGTCATTAATTAGAAACAATTTGCACAAGTGTTTTCCAAAATTTCAATTCATCAATATTATGGCACTCTTTGATCCAAACTTGTTGATTGCTTTCAATATGTAGGTAAATATAGATGGTGCAAGGCAAGTCCAAAGAGAAGGCCGGCATAGCACCATTACCTATTTACCTTTTGACATGAATATCCCTGGTAGTGGAAATGCTCTAGTGATTTGCAAAACGTTTCGAATACAACGTTGAATGGGAAAGCTACAAAAAGAATGGGACCCAACCACCTGGTGGAAAAGAAAACGTTTCACAAATATGACTACTGGCCAAATCAGAGGTGCAATATTCACGTCATTGGAGAATTTATATATACAACAACAATAATGAGTTGTTTGGTTGGATGTAGTTACAATTCAATTTGAACACAATTCTTTGGTCACTCAAATTACAGTGTTTGATCGGAGGGAATTGCAATTCTCTCATTTTGTTGAATTGCAATTCATACTCTCCCCATATGAATTGCAATTTAATGGGGAAAGGAAACGGAAAATGGAAAAAAAAAATTACCATTAATTATTATTAGTATTAGGAAAAATGGTCAAATAAGTTCTTAAACATTACCTGAAAAGTCAATTAGATACTTAAACTTTTAAAAAGTCCAATTTCACCCTTTAACATATTATATTGAGTCAATAAAATTCAAGAACCGGTAAATGACTAACTATTACAGGTCATATTGGTTCCGACGAAAATTCGACATCGTCGGCTGATCGCCGTCTAGTCGCCTTCTATGGTAGATGGCGACCGGCGACGGTTGAATCGTCACTGAATTTGCCCCGAAAATCATGTCGGAACTGAAATGACCTCAATAAAAGTATTACTTTTACGATCACTAATTTTCTTTCCATTAGAAAGGGCCGGGTGAGTGGGTTCATTCCATGTCCAATTCGATAAGCACTGTACTATTGCTTTGATTTGCTGTACTAGTGGAATCAACAAAAATATTTCATCACATCTATCTTTTGACGTACGGTAGCTAGGTGCTAGGCTGAGCTAAGCTAGCAAGAGAGGTTTGATTACAACGAACGTGCAGTGGGTCAATAAAAAGCATGACAATAATTTAGATATGATGGATAAAATTAACCGGGTTCGAATCAATTAGCCCCAATAAATAAAGGAAAGACAAAAAACGTGTATATCACGGAGATAAATTTATATTAATAGGCTGTAAGATGATTACAAAGAGTATGTGAAGCTATTACAAGTGTTTTTCAGATGTCCAGGTAAGACAAAGAACCGCCCTTTTATACTTAACCGCTCCCCGCGAAAAGGAAGGTTAGTTATAACAACTTGGACCGCACCCAACCGGACACCTCCTGGTTGAGCACCCCCCAAGCACCACTATCCGAGCCTCCGGGGCCTCGGCCCGAGCCCCCTAGGACCCGGTCGAGCCCCTCGGGGCCTTAACCAAGCCCCTTGGGACTTGACCAATCCCCCCGGGCCTCGGTTGAGCCCCTTGGGTCTTGGCCGAGCCCCCCAGGGGCTCGTTCTTGACCTTAGGGCGGGGCCTTTGGGGCCACGGCACAATGAACATGGGCCCCCGGGTCGAGCACGGGGCTCGACCTCGGGGCCCCGAGTCCCTCCACATCACCCTTGATTAGGTCCTCGGGTCCGTGCTACCACGGTCCGGTTCATAATATATCCATCAAGATTTATCGTTAGGATGCATGTGTACGATGGTTTAATTTATTGGAGGAGGAATTGACGGTATAATTGGTTAAATAGAAACGGACGTGTATAATTAAAGTGGTGACAACAATTTATAATTTGAAGAGTATAAATCTGAAGATGAAGGATAGATTGGCCGGGTTCAACGTTTTGGGGGATTTTCGTGGTTTGCCTTAGAGAGATGAAATGATTTTTTCTGGTTTGTTTTTACTCATAATTTATCACCCAAGAATTAACTGAGTTGCTCGTAAGAGCAAAATACTAAATTAGTTTTTGTCTAATGAGAAAAAAAAAAGAGATGGTTGTGTCTGGCCAACTCAAGTGTCCAGCAGACGAATTAGAGTGGTCACTGGTTGGTGACCACTAGGACTTCTAATACACTTTCGAGTAAGAGATATTGAGTGCACAATTGTGCATATACCTACTTACATATCATCGAATGCATTTTATAGCTTAGTTTGATGCACCGTACAACTATATGTGATACATTTTAAAGTTTGAGTTATTTATAAAATTATCACTGTATTTTTTCACTCCTACCATTACTTTAGATCTATTGATTTTAATTTCTCAAACGGAATGGACGGATAAAATGAGTTTTTAGTTCTCTCCTGCACGATGTTCACTTTAGCGTGCCTATGTATATTTCTTTAGAATCTATGATTGACTAAAATACAGATCTTGAAAATTAAAGCATAGAAATTCAACTCGATCTTTTCTAGCTGATCATCTTCCACGTTGCGTCTCATCAACTCTGATCTGTTAATTGGTTCCTCAACTACAATGCATGTTTGTGTATAGTGAAATTACTGTGGCAGATTTCCGGGAAAATATGATGTAATCAATAGGACGGGACAATGTGATCTAATGGGATAGATAAGGTTATCAATGACATTTTGAAGTACAAAAGAGGATATATATGATGTTTTTGTTGAAAACATGATGCCTAGTACACAAACATGGAATGTAAAATCACATTGAATATTATATTATTTAACTAGCATTTTCCAATAATTTCCATGCATCATACACAAAAACCGATGTCCAACATTATTTCTATATATTAAAATCTTTTATACACACACATAGGAGGCCGTTCAAGTGAGAATGCCTAGCATAAGAAAGAAACCACTTAGAGTCGTCTACGTATTCATATTTAACGAATCAAAAACACTGATTTTTTAAAAAAATACAGTGGCATTTTCGTAAATAATTGAACATCAAAGAGCAAGTAAAATATATTACAAGTGCAACAAATAATGTATATTGAACATCAATATTAAGTGTATCTAACATTATCATTAGTTGCATCAAACATTATCATTAAGTGCACCTACGTGAAAGACGTTATCATTAGGTGCATGAATGTTAACAAGGTAAATTATTTGCACTATTTATGTAGTGAAACTAGTTGCACTTGTAAATGATTTTATTTGCACTTTTTACTTGCAAACTTACACTAGTTACTTGCACTTTTAACATATTTTATTTACACCAAAGTTTAAGTTATTTACGAAAATGATACCGCATTTTTTTTTAAAATTACATTTAATTCATTGAATCTGGACACATTGACGATTGTGAGTAATTCTTAGTTCTCTCCTGTGCTCTCATGTGTAGTGGAGCTTGCAATTAAAATGCCATAAATTATGGAATGAGAAATGAAAAGTTGAAACCCTTTCAGAATTCAAATTTTGGTTCGGGTTTCATATATTAGTTCAGATAATCCGAATTATGCCCAGTGGCAGAGCCAGAATGGGGGCAGCTACCCCCACTCCCCCACCCCATATGTAATGTATATATACTAGTTATACCAAACTTTAAGCAAAGGTTGATTTAGCTTAGATGATAAGATCATTATTTCCATAATATTTGAAATGGTTTATTGTTTGAATCTTACAGTAGTTAATTCTGTTTATGAATTTTTAATACCAATAATGAGAATGATTTTTTATTTGTAACATCGTGTCTTTTTTTAAATTAATTTTTAAATATTAATAGTTTTTGAATTTTTTTAATACCAATAGTGAGAATTTTAATTGGATTTTTTATTTGTAACATTGTGACTTCTTCTCTTTTTATTTTTATTTTTTTTAATATTAATAGTGAGATGAATGATTTATAATGTGTTTTCCATTCAAACTATTTTATCAAATTAATTATGTTTTATATTTTATTTTAAATTTTATTTATCTTGATGTATTTTGATTTTTCATCACGTGCTAGTCAACAGTATTTATGATTCGTATCTAAGTTTTTCATTTTTTTTTCTTCAAAATATCTTGTTAGTTTTAATCTTTCGCCCACGCGGGAGAAGATTTCTGGTTCCGCCCCTGATTACGCCACCCCTACTCTAGAGTCTAGACGATATAATTTCGAGATGCAACACCAAACTGAACACTTATGCGCACAAAGAGCTCAACCTAAACCTCCCATATTCGTGGCAGAAATCAAACCTCACACCATGTGGCGGAAAGTAAAACTTATCTATTATACCAATGTTCCGAAACTATTTCATTGATTTAAAAATTATTAGGCTTTAAAAGATTCATATCTCAGAGAAATTTATAACTTTATTGCCAGAATACTTTTTAAATGATTTCATTTAAATAATTTCTAAAATCGTAATAAATATATTTTTCTAAAGTAGTAGGGCCCTAAGAGGATGAATATTACTGGACGAAGTTTATTTTAGTGTTGGGCCAAGAACATATTAAAATGTGTTGTTTAATTTCCAATAACCTTATGCCTTTTGAAGTTGTCGTAGTACGGAGAGTACAGCCAAACTAAGGTATAATGGAAGACACCATGATATGGATGACGCACGCGGTGGGAGCTCCACCCACACACCGGCGCTCCACCACCACCACCACCAAAGTCAATAAATATAATATTCGTCCGAGACGTAGCATAGTGATTCGTCACCTGATTTAATGTCACGATTGAAAATGACAGTATTAAGATTAAATCTCACAGAAAACATTGTTAGAAATATAATCCTACGAAAAATGAATATTTTCACAAAAAGTTAACAAGCACAAGGAAAAACAAAAATGTATAGGATTAGTATGAATCGAGCAAAACAATTTTTCCTTAAAACCTTATTTGCTACCTCCCAAAGATTTTAGGAGCATTGTAGCCTAGGTTTCCAGGATAAACAGTAATACATTTTAATCGTGGTTGAAAAAAATCGTTAGGAGCTCAGGGGCTCTTAGACGGTGATTAATCGGCGCCTAGGCGCCCGTGTATTTTTATTTTTATTTTTTATTTTTTAAAATTTTGTTTAAATTTTTTAAGACTTGATAATTATAAACTATTTAATACTTTAATAGTTAATACTAAAATAATATTATTAACATAAAAAACATCTAGAGTTTGAACAATTTAAGGTTATTTTGCTCAAAACGATATCGTTTTGAGTGAAATAACCCATTTTAAAAAGAACAGAACAATAGTTAATCGGCGGCCTAGTCGATGCCTTGGAGGCCTAATCGGCACCTAGGAGGCCTAGGCGGTCAGTGCCGAGGCGGTCGTTGACCAACCGCCTAGACCACCTATTATAGTGATATGCTAGGCGGCCAGCCAGTGCCTAGTGCCTAGGCGCCGATTAATTGGTGTCTAGATAGGTGGGATTTTTGCAACACTGATTTTAATGTTTGAGCACTCAATAAACAGTTAAACACAATGAACTAGAACTGGGATGAAAACAAAATTTTGAGGAGTCTCCCAACGTTGTAGCCTAGGTTTCCCAGGATAAAACATACCATGATTTAATGTTTGAGCACTCAAACAGTTTAACCCAGTGAACTAGAACACGAGAACTAGGAGATTGAGAAAAATTTCGAGAGCAAAAGCTAGCATTTTTTAGTGTGTAAACAGTATCCAAAGTGGTTCGAAAATGGTAGTCCGAAGAGTGATTCGAACCGAAACAGTTAAACCAGTGAACTAGAACACGAGAATTAGGAGATTGAGAAAAATTTCGAGAGCAAAAGCTAGCATTTTTTAGTGTGTAAACAGCATCCAAAGTGGTTCGAAAATGGTAGTCCGAAGAGTGATTCAAATCGTGGATGGTTTTAAAATGCCTCACTAGAGTTCAAACCTATGACCTCTTATTCGAGAGAGTCAGAATTATGCCACTTGACCACAAGATCTTTAACAGAGTTAATGTAATTTTTAGGGGATTTCCCACCAACATGATTTAAAAAAAAAAAAAAGAGTAAAAATTATGGGGAATATTATAATTTCTTACATAAAAATATTATATTCTAAAAATAAAAAATACATAGTCAATCATAATTTACATAACATATGAAAAATTATAATTTATAAATATGCCTTTGTCACGTCCCTCTTTATTTGAACAATGTAGTATTTTATGTTTGAAATTATATAAGAAAAAATTATAGGAAAAAAAAAGAATAAATTCGCGTAATGATTTGCTTTCTCCTCGAGTCCTCGTCAACACCAATTAATTAATTACCTTAAGAGGCAGAACCATTCATCTTGCACTCTCACAATTGCCTTGCCTACAATTAACCATACAAATTAATGAGTAGAAAGTATAGCAACTTAGGAAATAAAATAATAATAATAATAATAATAATAATAATAATAATAATAATAATAATAATAATAAATTCTCGTAATGATTCGCTTTCTCCTCGAGTCCTCGTCAATACCAATTAATTAATTACCTTAAGAGGTATAACCATTAATCTTGCACTCTCACAATTGCCTTGCCTACAATTAACAATACAAATTAATGAGTAGAAAGTATAGCAACTTTTGCCCTGTGGCACCAGTCTTCTTGTCTAGCACATGCATCCTTGTTTCATCTATTTTGTGTAGCCAGCAAGAGAGCTAGCCTTATCAGCTATCACTATAAGTAACTAGTAAATTACGCTTGTGATGCACATATAATTTTTTTTCTTTTATTATATATTTAGATAATAAAATTAAAGATGAAATTATAAACAATTAAAGTATCACTCAATTAATTGAATATTAATTGAATAATACATGACTCGTTTGTCTGTAAATATCTTGAAAAAATTGATATCAAATATGATTTATGTAATTATATTATTATTAAAATAAATATGAGAAAAAAGGACAAATAATTTAATTGTAATTATTATAAAAATAATTCCAACGGCACATATTTAGTAAACGAATCCGGAGCGAAAACAACACGGAGCAGGTTGCGGGGCAAAATACCTTGGTCGGGGTCATACCTCGGCTAAGGTCAGCCACTTTGGCCGAGGTCAGCCTTTGCCGAGCCCGCCATTTGGCCGAGGTCAACATTTGGCTAAATGGCGGGGCCTTGGTCTCCTCGTGCCCGAGTCTCATGGCGTTAGTTGCAGTCCAAGGCCGTTGGGATGACTCTCCACCGTTTTTTCCAAGGTGGTTGGGCTGATTTGGTGTAAAAACGCTCATTTATTTCTAATTAAGGACACGACCTGTCTTAGCAAAATAGTTGTCTTGTTATTACATAATCCTAGCATTTGCAATAGCGTTACACATCTTTAATACAAAGATTCAATCTCTTTGATTATCCATTTTGTCTTATCATTACAACATTCCTTGTTTAATTCTACCTTGTCTAATCCCTTTAATATATTCGGGTTTATTAATTCGAGCCACCCGGGCTATTAAAATTCATTAGTCAAAATGTAAATGATTCTAATTTTAATGGAAGTGCAATTACTCTGTTTAATTGTTCTTGTGTTTTTCCCTAATTAATTCTCAAAGTTTTAGGGAAATATTGACTAGCTGAACGGTTGTCTCATGACGGTAAAACCAATATATATATATATATATATATACACGGACACACACACACACAGGTGCGGGTATAGTTTTCCGTGCGGTTGTGCGGTTACGCACCTTAAACATTAAAATGGCGTACCTTAAGTAAACAAACCACGCACTTTAAGCACACAGAGAAAACACCTTAAGAACACAAATCATGCACTAAAGTTTTTAAATGGTGTACCTTCAGTACACAAACCACGCTCATTAAGCACACAAACAAAGTATCTTAACAACACAAACTACGCACCCAAAGTTTTAAAATGAGACACCTTAAATTTCAACACGGATATACCTTAAGCATACAAATCATAGACCTTAATAAAGGAAAACAACACACCTTAAGAAGAAAAACCACACACCTAAGGCTTTAGGTTGGTGCACCTTAAATTTCAACACTAACCCACCTTAAGCACACAAACCATGGACCTTAAGAAGGAAAACCACACACCTTAATAAGGAAAACAACGCACCTAAGCAACCGCACAACCGCACCTGAGAATGCCAACTGCAGGGGAAATATTGGCTAGCTGAACGATTGTCTCGCGACCGTAAGGCCTAACTTTCTTTGGCTCTTTTATATATATATATATATATATATATATATATATATATAAAAGAGCCAAAGAAAGTTAGGCCTTACGGTCGCGAGACAATCGTTCAGCTAGCCAATATTTCCCCTGCAGTTGGCATTCTCAGGTGCGGTTGTGCGGTTGCTTAGGTGCGTTGTTTTCCTTATTAAGGTGTGTGGTTTTCCTTCTTAAGGTCCATGGTTTGTGTGCTTAAGGTGGGTTAGTGTTGAAATTTAAGGTGCACCAACCTAAAGCCTTAGGTGTGTGGTTTTTCTTCTTAAGGTGTGTTGTTTTCCTTTATTAAGGTCTATGATTTGTATGCTTAAGGTATATCCGTGTTGAAATTTAAGGTGTCTCATTTTAAAACTTTGGGTGCGTAGTTTGTGTTGTTAAGATACTTTGTTTGTGTGCTTAATGAGCGTGGTTTGTGTACTGAAGGTACACCATTTAAAAACTTTAGTGCATGATTTGTGTTCTTAAGGTGTTTTCTCTGTGTGCTTAAAGTGCGTGGTTTGTTTACTTAAGGTACGCCATTTTAATGTTTAAGGTGCGTAACCGCACAACCGCACGGAAAACTATACCCGCACCTGTGTGTGTGTGTGTCCGTGTATATATATATATATATATATCACTAAAGTTTTTAAATGGTGTACCTTCAGTACACAAACCACGCTCATTATTAAGCACACAAACAAAGTATCTTAACACACAAACTACGCACCCAAAGTTTTAAAATGAGACACCTTAAATTTCAACACGGATACCTTAAGCATACAAATCATAGACCTTAATAAAAAAACAAAACCACCTTAAGAAGAAAAACCACACACCTAAGGCTTTAGGTTGGTGCACCTTAAATTTCAACACTAACCCACCTTAAGCACACAAACCATGGACTTAAGAAGAAAAACCACACACCTTAATAAGGAAAACAACGCACCTAAGCAACCGCACAACCGCACCTGAGAATGCCAACTGCAGGGGAAATATTGGCTAGCTGAACGATTGTCTCGCGACCGTAAGGCTAACTTTCTTTGGCTCTTTTATATATATATATATATATATATATATATATATATATAAAAGAGCCAAAGAAAGTTAGGCCTATAATGGGTAGAAAAAATGACGGTCAAATTATTAAATCAAATGGATGGTTCAGATTCATGAACATTTGTGGTTTCATTATACAAACCAATTGTCTTAATGTCATGTAAATTGATTGAGTAAAAGTGATGCTCTACTGGAGCCCACAAAGGAAACCTTATCAATAATGATAGGAATGTGTTTTAGATGTAAAGAGCATTCAAAAAGGGAACATAATGAAAACTATGGCATTAATATAATATGACCAATAAGAGTATTCGCTTCAGGCAATGTAACATAATTGGATTCAACAGTGTGCCATTTATTTATGTTTCAAATAAAAGCTTCGGGGTGTGGCACGCACGTGATAAGTGCCTTTTATATTCATACGTGAAGCATATTTTACTGTTGGGGCAGAGTTATGATTATGTGGTTGCCATCGATGAGTGTGGATCATTTGATGTTTATTCTGGTATCAAGAGTTATTGTTTCCACCTTTAGGGCTTGCAGGTTTTAAAAAGAGCTTGGCTAACTTGACAACACATGCACGGGAGAAACAACAAGAGGAAGTAGGGAAGGTAGTCGAACATCATCCTTGATGGGCCCGCAAGCAAGGAAGGCGACCTGAGGAGGCGTCATGCCTCAAGGGAAAAAGCAATTAGGTGAACTGCATGTAGGGAAGGAGGCAAAAAAAAAACCCCTCTTTCTTTTACCTGTAGGGAATGTGCAAGAGCTAAGTTGTCATGACGAACCGCATACAGGGAAGATGACATGCATGGACCAAGCTATCTAGAAGAGAATAGAACCTTTCAGCCCATGAGTCTAAGGGTCAAGGTGTGTAGAAGCTTGGGAGTATTTGTACTTTCTCTGCCTGTAAAAGACAAACAAAGAAAATGGGAGACTAGTGATGAGGCTCTAGGACCTTGGGTGTTGTTTTATTGGGAAGATTTTAGCCCAAGGGGAGTCTATTTTTATTGGTGATATTTTATCCCAAGAAGAATAAAAGTCTTTGTGGGCTAGGAAGGAAGGAAGCATAGTAGCCCAAAAGGAATGAACAAAATATTAAAAGAGGTTAGCTAGCAAGGTTCAAACACACAACTTTAATCATATCCCCACACCTCACCAACCGACCAAGCTACTCAATCCTTATGTACCAAATGTCCCGAAGGATTGGGTTACAAGTCTAGAAAGAGGGGGGTGGGGGTGGGGGAGGGCATGAGTAGACTTGTATAATTTTAAAATTCCTTTATTGTTCGAAATTCAAGACTTAAGATGAACGTAAGCTTGAATAACTATTAGCAAAGAGTTTGCATCAAAAAATGTGCCCTTTTTAATAGTCAAACACAATTTAGTTTTTTGATAAATTAGGTTTGGTTGCTTGGATAATAGTATAAGGCAGTAAAATAGAGATAGATAGAGAGAGATAGTTAGAGAGTGAGAGAGATAGAGAGATAGAGGGGGAGAGAGATAGAGAAATGTTTATAGTAGGTGTATCAACCAACCTACCTACCCCACTCTTCTCCAAAATCTCCTTGGAAGATTGCACTAATAAACTCCTTACTACAAAGAAACCACGTAAGCCTTGAATACAAAGCCGGCCTTAAGTATCTAGATTTTTCACAAGTCACCACTTGTTACTTCGTTTCTTTCTCCTTCTACCAAGTAGAGATACAATATTGTCAACACAAGGTTGTTCATCCTCCAACACATAGACTTGGCTTTTGAATATTGTCTTTAGATCTTCACTGTTCGTCGGCCAAAGTCTCTACTAGATTTAGCTTTGAAGCTTATTTTCTCTCTCACTGGTCACTTGATTTTTAGCACTTATTGAAAACTTTACAGACTTGTAAGATTTTCAATTTTAAAGACTAACACCTTCTCCAATCTTGATTGAAGGTATTTATATGATAGTTTGAAATAAATCCGTTGGAGGGAGATAATTTTAAACGTCTCTTAACCCTTGGTAATTACCAATGGACAATTCGAAATGTCACTTTTGTATTAGATTTTACAACCGTTGACACACCTTTACCTGCAACACTTTAGTTTTTGCTCTGCACCTTTTCTCTATGCTTTTAAGTAAAATTTACCTTGGAATGTGTATTTAGGACTCCATTTGCCTTGGTACCATTTCTCATAAAGTTACTGGCAATTTAAGGTTTTGAATTGTTTGCTCAGAGAATGTATCAAGCAATTTATTCGAATGATCAACTCTTACCTTTCAAGTTACCCCTTCGAACCTTAAACTTTTGTAACATTTTACCTTCAAATAAGTGTCCTTACTATTTGAGTACTATTATAAGTCCCTTATGTTTGGTAGGCAGGTCCTTCCATTCTTTGACCTAACTTTCTGACCTTCTACTCTTTGACTCTTAACTCTTCGATCCTTTAACTCTTCAAATCTTCCTTGTAGATTGTCTGCTAAATATCCGGGATGTAACTATTCGAGTTACAATTTCGTCTATTCGAACAGAATGACAAGAGTTCCTATGTCTAAGAAAATAAAATGAATTGGGGACTAAAATTTCCAAAGTTTTTTGGTATCATCAAAATCTAATTTACACTTGTCCCTAACAACTCTACTTATTTAGGTGATGTGTGTTGGTAGGAAAATAGTGGGAGGACACGTGTATGGTGTAGATGAAAGGCAAACAATGGCCGTACACTTGTCAAGAATCTTGAAGGTCTTCAACATTATATAAGGGGCATCATGTCTCCCCTTTAGACATGATTCTTTAGTTCACTACATCCCTCCTAGTTCAGTAGCTTGTGATGCTTAATTCCTAGCTACATACAACAACACTTGGTTCCTCGAGCTATAGTATATATTACTCCGTATTTATTTATTATTTGGGCCACCAATTTGAGCCATTATCTCTGACATTATACATATTCTTTTGGGCTCAGCGCCTCGAGCAGTATTACTATTATTTTTTCTACCTCCATTCTATACATTTATACTCAATTTATAGCGGGTGCGGTCCGAATAAAATCATCAACTATGTTGGATCACATCACTGCACTATACTTACTTCATAGTGGGTCACCCATCCCGTGACTACGGTAAGTCAAGCATGCTTAACTACAGAGTACTTAACCATTATATATATATTTAACCACATTCCTCCATGGTCGGCTGGTCAGCCGACACCCAACAATCTCCCTCCCAGCACCTACCGCAACCTTTGATAAAAAAAAAAAAAAAAAAAAAAAGCCCAGTAGCATGCTTGACTCGGTTCTTAACCTTTACGCTGACTAATTCCCCTCTCGGGACTGGACTTGTCTCGTACCAATTNCCGCAACCTTTGAAAAAAAAAAAAAAAAAAAAAAAAGCCCAGTAGCATGCTTGACTCGGTTCTTAACCTTTACGCTGACTAATTCCCCTCTCGGGACTGGACTTGTCTCGTACCAATTGTTGGATCTCAGCGTTGCACTATGCTTACTACTATGCCGCAACTTTTGGTCACAAAGCCCAGGAACATGCCCGACTCAATTCTTAGCCTTCACGTCGACTAATCCCCCTCCCGGGACTGGAATTGTCCCGTACCAATTGTTGGATCTCAGCGTTGCACTATGCTTACTACTATGCCGCAACTTTTGGTCACAAAGCCCAGGAACATGCCCGACTCGGTTCTTAGCCTTCACGTCGACTAATCCCCCTCCCGGGACTGGAATTGTCCCGTACCAATTGTTGGATCTCAGTGTTGCACTATGTTTACTACTATGCCGCAACTTTTGATCACAAAGCTCATCAACATGCCTGAATCGGTTCTTAGCCTCCATTCCCACTAATCTCCCTCCCCAGACCGGACTTGGTCCATTGTAAGTCATACACGCACGCTTAACCACAAAGTTCTTTGACTAGCTAGTTATCATATTCTACTTAAAATCAATCGGTAATAAGTAAGTAAACATTAACCATTTAACTATATTCCTCCATAATAAGTCATAATGACAGGGGCTGAACTCAGCCGAATGACGCCCAACAAATCCTAATTAAAAAAAAAAAATCTAGAATGAGTAATTGTACACTGCACAAGCCGAGAAAAGTGAATTTCTCCCAATGGGCACACGGTGGATGGTGGCATATCTTTAGAAATTAGAAGACATGAAAAAGTGGGAGTGATGGATGTGTGTGTGTCCCTTGGGCGTAGTACAAAATGTCGTTCACTGGTTGGCAAGAAAAGAGAGAAAAAATTTGTCCTTCATCGATGCGGCGAGCACCAACCAGTCTCAATAGAGAGGACTTAAATTGATATTGATGCATGAACGAAATGATATACAAGTTGATGATGATGATGATGACGCCACCACCCTCTTTCTTCCTTCCTTACCCGATAAGGATGCCCAGCTCCTGACACAAATTCTTTGGCATCTTAGCTTGTTTCCATTATTATTATTATTATTTCTCCTCATCAGCTCTCATATGCTACAGCAAAAACCAAATCATCATATGTTCCTTGCCACACACTGTGCTCTTAACTGAGCTGAGCTCACTTTTTTTGTTTGCTAGCTACACTCTCTTGGATTTGTATAGTTCTCATTTAGATTTCATTTGATTTGTTTCAACTTATTCTTCTAATTAATTAATGTGCTATATAAAGGAAAGGCCAGGCACTTTTAGAAAAATGAGTTTTGATCGTACAAAAATGATTTTTTTTTTTAATGTTACTTTTATTTAAAAGTGATAGATTTTCAAGGATATTATATTTGGACTGGAAAAGCAATAATTGAATCAGGAAATAACAAATTTTAATTAGAAAATATTTAATACTATAGTGGTATTTAAGTTAGGGTCAAATTTTTACTGTTAAACTTTTTTATTCTATAGATTAAAGTTTTGACTTAAATGTCATATTTGATAGGGAATATATCTTGGGCTACGTGCGATCCCATACCCATAACCTGATCGGGTATGAGTCGCCTCAAGACCCAGGGAATTTCCCAACCTGGACAAACCAGAGAGCAGCACTTGGCCGACCCGACATAAAAAGATTATCGATGCTAAGGCTTAATGAGCTGCTTTTCACACCTTTCGGAGATCGGTCCTGACTTACTTGCACCTTTAAAAAAATTCATAATTGAATATCAAAATGCATTTGTATTTAACGACATTAAAATTATGTTGTTGATAGATGACCAAAAATGGTCATGACACAATAATACTAGGACTAAACATGGATGTTTTGATACAAATGACTAAAAGTGGACTGACACATATAAATTTAAGACCAAAATTGAAATTAACTCTTATATTTATGGGGGAAAAAGTTTGCAGAAATCCTAATTTTATAGAGTATAAAAACAAAAATGAAATAAATAAAATAGTTTTTTTTCAAAAATAGTCCCTCAACTATTTCTCACTTTATATTAGGTGAAAAATAGGTGAACGCACGGAAATGCACTCCATTTTAACGTTGAGTAGATAGAATACCAAACGGAGCCTGAATTGAGTGAGTTTTTTAAAGTCGATGGACCACATTTGATGTAATTGAAAGTTGAAATGCAAAATTGAGAATGAGCAATAGTCCATGGACCATTTTGAAAAAAAAAAAAACTCAAATATTAATAATCCTAGCACATGTTCTAATTTTATTGAAAAATCAAGGGAAAATTGCACTTTTCGTCCCTAAGTTATAACGTAATTGTAGAATTCGTCCCTAAGTGTTGGTCATATTCATTTTTCGTCATTTTTCTTATGTTATCATTAGTGTTGCATTTTTCGTCTCTTTACTAATAAAACATTAGGGGCGAAATTTACAATTTTAGTATAACTCAAGAACGAAAAGTGCAACGCTAATGATTAGGGATGTCAATCGGACCCGAACCCGATGGGCTAGCCCGATAAAATCCGAAACCGACAGGGCTATAGCCCGAATTGGTTAGCCCGATAAAAAATTAGCCCGATGAGCCCGAAACCGATTAGCCCGATGGCCCGATAGGGCTAGCCCGAAATTAAATGGGCTAGCCCGAATAATTAAAAAAATATTATTTATTATAAAAGTGATGTGAAACATAACATACTTGGAATTTATAGGTGAGTTCATCTTTAGTATTTTTTTTATCACTAGGTACATCTTTAAATAAAATTTTAATAAATATATAAATATAAATATATATTTATATTTATATATTTATTAAAATTTTATTTATATTTATATATTTATTAAAATTTTATTTAAAGATGTACCTAGTGATAAAAAAAATACTAAAGATGAACTCACCTATAAATTGTTAATTTGTTATGTTGGTATTTAATATTTAGATATTAGATTTTGGATTTGAGTTATGCGATGTTTCATGCATAGTTATTACGACGCCCCGTTAAGTCGCGACACCCCTTGACCGTCTTGTCGCCTAAGAAATGTTAAAATTTGGGGGTCTTAAACCGAACTGAACACCGAACCGAATTAAATTCGAACCGAAATCGAACAGTTGCAATTGCATTTGTTTAATTTTAATGTGCTCAATGGTCATCCGGTTGACCCGTTCTAACGAATCCGGATCCAGTTGACGACTTGAACCGTTTTATCGAATGTAAGTATTCATTTTCGATTTTAGTTCAAGTAGTCTAACCCGCCTGATAAGCCCGACAACCCGAAGGTTAGGGTTAGGGTTAACCCGAATCCGAGATTAAAATAATAATTAACCGACAACCCGAATCCGATAAGTCCGACAACCCGATAGGGCTAGCCCGAAACCGATAGGGTTGGCCCGATTGACATCCCTACTAATGATAACTTAGGGACGAAAAATGAGCATGACCAACACGCAAGGACAAATTCTACAATTACCCTATAACTTAGGGACGGAAAGTGTAATTTTCTCAAAAATGAAAAGAAAAGAAAATTAGCTCATCATTTTGTGGGTGAATTACCATGCCAATAGTAAGTAAACAATCAATAAGAATCAAAATATATAAATGTAATATAACTCGTTATATAAATCTTGTATACTAATTTTTTCATTATATCGATTAAATCTCCTACCCATTTAAGCCCATCTCGTAAGAGTAGGGTTCCCTTTTTTCTTACTATTCTTGTTTGGAATCTATAACTTTTTAGGTTAATGGGTGATCCGAATGACTTGATGCCTTTACATGCATGATATTAAATGACCTTTTTGACGATATCAACAACACAAACACTTGACTACCTAGACCTTTATTAGATTCTGTTCGGCAAAAACATTTTTTAAAACTTATAGTTTATTTTTTAAGTTATAATTAAATTTTTACTTATGTTTTGATCAATAAATAAGTAATTAAATATTTTATTTTTATTTAAAAAATAACTCATTGAACATCTAAATTTAGAAAAATTCAAATAAATTTCAAGCTAAAAAAATACAATTAAGCTATTATAGGTTAACACCAAATATAATCGCCCTAACAAATTGATGATATAACCATTTTATGCTTATGTGATATATTGCATGACTTTAACAGCAGCAACAACAACATTTTATTTAATATGACATTTTTTAAAAATTGTAAAATACAAATTAAAAAAAAAAAATAAGCCAAAAAATTGAAGACAGTCATGAGACTTGTTCGTCTCCATCTATGGAGGCAAATAGGTCTCTAGATGGAGTCCTTCCCCAGCCAATGGTTGCCTTCGATTTTTTCCTTTTTTTTTATCTTTTATTTTCCAATCAAAATGAATTCTATATCATGTTAGGTCATAGAATTTTAATTCGAAATAATTCTCAAAAGTTCAGTCACATTAATCACGAAATTAATTTAAAGCTTTTGCCACACACAATTTTCTTAAAATCGGTTTGCTTCCTCCAAAGGGTGCTAGGAGCATTGAAGCGTCAATTTTTCATGATACAATAGATTATATTATGATTTATTCGAGCACTCAAATAAATTGTAAAACAAATTAACTTGAACAAAAGGTGAACAACACTTTGTATTTTATAGAAGTGTTGATAGAAATTTTGAGAGAGTAGGGAGAGTTCGTAAGTACGAGTACGAAAAATCAGAATTTTCAAGTGTACAAAACTACTCATAACTGCAAATGAATAATTAATCCAATGTTACAAATTCAATTCCTAAACTAATTAGAGTTAACTCAAATTTTAGGCGTGGACAATAAGACCTTAGCTTCTGATCTCTTGGCTACCAATTTTTGGACCAACATTTGACGTGCGAAAGAGAGCTTTTATGCTATACAATTTAAACTACTTAAGAAGTTGAATTGTAGTTATTCTAGTGCAAACTCACATTACTTTCTAATGTGGATAGATGCTGCTTTGAAAGCTCTCCCAAACTTCATTTTTCCCAACTCAATAATGGATACGCTTTGATAATCAATTTCACATTCACTCATTATCCATTTTGAGTGTGTACTATATCAAATGTATCATTTCAACTAGAAGAATCCGAATTCACTTTGACCATATCCAAAATTTAGAAAGTGAACCCTACTACTCAAATTAATTTCACAAAATAAATAACCACTTAAAATGCCAATTTTTTGCTAATTTTGTTAATACATTAGTGCCACATCAATACAAGATTTAAAATAAATATGATTTGGAATCCATGGAAGTGATAACCAAAGGATTACAGGCAAAAACATGTAAAAAGAGCTTAATTACACTTTTCTAACTTCAAGAATTTATTTGAAGTCTTTTTTACTTTAAAATGTCTAATTACATTTTTTTAAGAAATAATTTTACGTTATTCTATTTTCAAATATCACGTACCTTAAATATTAATTTTACCAAACACTCCTATCATCACTGACCTATCTTAACTACTTCTAGAAACTAGCATTTCCAAATTTTAGCCAACTTTAAAGCTAGTGCCAAACAGAGCCTACCGCAAATTTGTTATCACACAAAAGATAAATTAAATGTAATTAGGTTTAAACATTTTGTGTGAGAGAGACATCATATTCTTTGTTCCCCTTAATGAAGAGCTGAGAATGATGAGAATTGATGCTGAGAAACAAGAACCTGGTTGACAATATTGTTTTGTCATTTATCGTATGTGCTTTAATTTAATTTGTCATAGACCCAACAAAGAAGAAGAAACCATAGCTCTTAATTAGCGTACGGAAAATTTCGTCATCCAATCATTTCAACTCTCTAAATGCACCAAAAATATTTATTCTCTAGCAATCTCGATGTCCACAATAAAGAATATATGGTAGTTGGGGTTTAAAATGTAATGCTTGTTGCATTTTATGACATATTGGATTATGTTCTTCCGTTACGCTAATTTATTTTTTTTTAGCAAAACACTACCTAGTTGTAAATGTTTTGGAATATATGTTATAAGCAACTAAGCAAGGTGGATTGATTAATTTAGAACCATGTGCACCAACCAATGCTTATATGGTGGATCATGACCCAATATGATATCATTTAATAAAGTTAAGGATGATGGTTGCAACAATAGTGTGGTTACCTTAACCAATGGCATTCTCTCATTTTACGTCCTTTATTTATATATATATATATATATATATATATATATATATATATATATATATATATAGAGAGAGAGAGAGGGGTTATGTTCAAGTGTGAACTAGCATTAACGTGCGAACCAGCATTAACGTGCGAACCAACAAGCTACTGAAGGATTGCACCGCAACTACTACATAAATACACTGCAATGGACACGAATACACCGCAAGGTTCTCCAGACATGCATGTTAGGGAGCCGTTGCGGTTTTAGTGTTAACAAAGCTAAGTACTTTCTAAAGAGCTGGAGAAAAGTAACAGATCTAAACAACCTCAACAATCCCAAGGAAGATCTAAACCTTATTAAATGGTCTAAACCTCATCCGTGGTCCTTGAAACTAAATGTTGATGCAACAATTGACAAGGGTAGATCAAAGATGGGTTTCTACAATGTTCTTAGAGACAACAAGGGTATGTTCATTGAAGTAAAAGTCGTTAAGTGGAATGACGTTTTTTTACCCAGGGAAGCAGAAGCAATTGCTATCAAGGAAGCGTTGAGTTGCCTCAAGGATAGGAACTTTGACAATGTTCAAGTGGAAATCGATTCCCTTCAAGTAGTTCGATCAAGCTCTCACAAACACGAGTGGTGTAATGATTTAATTATTTTGGATATTAAACATCTAGCGAGTTAATTTTTACAAGCATTTATTACTTTTGTTAAACGATCAGCGCACCTTAAGGAGGAATTAACATAATCTTATAAAGAATAATGGTTGTGTATTGGAACTAAAAAAATAAAATAAAATAAATTGACGCACCTTAAACTTTAGGTTCACTCACCTTAAGTTTCAACACTCACGCACATACAAACCAAGCACCTTAAGAAGAACTAGTCACCTTAATAAATAAATAAATAAATAAATAAAACACGCACCTTAAGCAAAACAATCACACACCTAAGCACAAAAACCATGCACCTTAAGTACAAAAACCACGCATATTAAGTTTCAAGAATTACTCACCTTAAGCACAACGCACGCACCTTAAACACAAAACTCACGCACCTTAAGTACAAAACTCATGCACCTTAAGCACAAAAATTATGCACCTTAAGAAGGAAAACCACGCACCTTAAAATTTGATCTAGATGCAAAAATTACCAAATTGCCACCGCGTTTTTTTTAATTTATTTTGGTAATCCTGGACGTTGATTTAAGCGAAATCCATGGCTCAGATTTAACCGCACAATCGCAGGGAACTGAATCATATTATATATATATATAGCAAAAGCTTTTCTTGAGATCTCTAAGAGCCGAGTATGCAACAAAAATATCAATGATGTCAACAAATAAAATCAAGCAAGATGTGTTGAAGTCACCTTGAAAGTTGTTCATGGAAGGGAAGTAAAGATTTGATGTGAAAATTGGTGAATTGGAGTTTTTTTGGACTGCAATATTTTGTTGATTTTGAGGGCAAAACAATGTTTGAATTCTAGTGGTGGAATTTATTGTTAAAATGTTGATTTGATGAACAACAAATTAAACTCTCACATAATATGTTAACTATATGTACATAATCTATTAATTATATTTTTATAAAATCATTACCTTAAATTCATAATAAAAATTGTTCAACTTTGAACAAAATATCCTTTAAAACTATGTCATAATTAATTATGATTACATGTCAAACACTCAATTTATAAACATTTTGCTTTAAGTTTATTCACCTATCGTTCACATATTATAAACTTAAAACGGGAACATTGACATACAAATCGACATACAGTTTATGTATCTACTGCAAACATTAATGTTTATCAAATGAGTTAATTTTATTTTTGGTCCTAGATTTATAGGTGGCAGTCCAATTTTAGTCTTTTTTTATCAGAACATTCTCATTTGGTCCTAGTATTATTGTTGCATGACTATTTTTGGTCCTCCATAAAAAAAATCACCGAAATGCCATTAAATATAAGGGCATTCTAATCTTTTTTTATACAAAGTAGGTTGACCTGGCCCGTTATTTGTTATGTTTATTTTTTTGAAAAAAAATCAAAATTGAAGACTGAAATGCTCTTGTATTTGACGAAATTTATACTGTTTTGTTGATGAATGACCAAAAATGATCATGCCACAATAATACTAGGATCAAAAGTGAATATTTAAAAAAATGACTTAAAGTGGACTGTCACCTATAAATTTAGGAAAAAAAATAAAATTAACTCTTTATCAAATGGAAAGAAGAAGAAAAAATCCAAGCTAATTTAAACAAAACAACGTCGTTTTGAATCATAACAATAGGTCCATGATATAAATTTGCCTTTAATGCATTTGAAGAGTAGTTATGTAACTTGAATATAATTTAATTAAAATATAAAGATTATGTAACTCGTCTAAAAGTAATTAAATTATTAGGAGTAATATATAGTAGCTGCGGCTAGAATTACTTATGGCTCATTTTTGTACTTGCATGTGTTCTTTTTCTTGGTTGTGCCTAATGATGCCGTATTAGAGGGAGGTAGGTAGCCTAGCACGTTCCGGAAACAGACTGCACAACGAAACGGAAAGCGACTTCCATGTACTAATATTATAATCCCACTATATCAAGAATTTCGTTTCCTATATGTTTTGCTTTTGATTGTGATCCTATACTTTAAAAGGGTTTCATGATGGTGAATTGTAACAAAATTTCAAAGTCTAGCGTAACTACTTTCACACCTAACCCAGCTTTCACATTTGGAATTGAAATAAAGGATAGTTAAATAAGATGAAGCGCATCTTTTTTAACTTAAATTTGATTAAGTATTGTGACCAGAGAGAAACATGCAATCACTATCCGAGTGTATCCACTAGAAAAACTCCTGTTGCTTATGGCTACAGGCTCTGACCAACTTGACTAAGGTTACCCCACGTATCTTTGATTTTGAAAAGGTAGATGATATGGGATGAAATAATTAAATACTAAGATGTAAATTTTACTGTGGACCACGATCCACCAAGCATTGTGGACCGCGCATCAAAACGACGGCGTTTTGATTAATGAAAACAGACGGATAAAACGGCATCCGTTCCGCGCAATTGCAATTCCTTTTCAACACAACTGCAGTCTGCAGTATCAGTTCAACACAACTGCAGTTCCAGACGAATGAAACGACCTCCGTTCCGCACAATTACAGTTCCCTTTCAACACAACTGCAGTATCAGTTCAACACAATTGCAGTATCAGTTCAACACAACTGCAGTATTATTTGAGATGAACTGTAATATTAGTTACGGAGATTTAGGGGAACCGTTTCTCCCACTTATTGAAACGATGTCGTTTTGTGACCATGGTCCATTGTGGACCGTGGTCCACGGTGTAACAATCGATACTAAGAGGGTACATATTGACAAAACACATGTACTACAAGTATACAACTTGCACCTTCATAAAGAAGTTATCGAGTGCGCTAATCAAATAATTATTTCTTACATTGCTCATCCTTTTCCTTAATTGACTAAACACTTAATTGATTCCCGGCCTCCTCCTTTCCAAACTTTGCTGATATATATGGTTTGATTTTGATTTATATAATCGTTTGTTAGATTAATAATAGAAAATAATAATGGAAACCTTTGATTATATAGTAAAATGTAATATTATACTAGTAAATCTAATACTAATTAAGAATAAAGTGTTTGTTATTTATAAGGGTAAAACGTGATACTTTATATATATATATATATATATATATATATATATATATATATATATATATATATATATATATATATATATATATATATATATATATATATATATATATATATATATATAT
>NC_044922.1:25679862-25743055 GCF_003576645.1 Ipomoea triloba
TATATATATATATATATATATATATATATATATATATATATATATATATATATATATATATATATATATATATATATATATATATATATATATATATATATATATATATATATATTGCTTAGGCTCTAGTGCGAAGAAAGTCTTAGGTGTAAAAGTGAGGAGAAATTTGAACCTTTGATTTGTACAAATCAACGGATCAAAAAAATGCTTTTGATCTACACGATGTTATCTTCTCCATTAAATCATCTTTGATCTACTATGTTTGTATTTTGTTCAAATCATGGAAGACACAAAATTGTCTCCAAGGAGGTATAGCAGTTTACATGGGAAAACACAACAATGTGTTCTAGAAGGCTCAACAATGTGTACTATAAGGCAAATCAGTATGCACTTTGTAGGCAAAACAGTATGCTCTGGAAGGCTCAACAATGTGTACTCTAGGGCTCAAAAATGTGCTATGCTAGAAAGCTCAACAATGTATGCTCTTGTAAAACAATATATGCACTTCGAAGGCTCAACAATGTGTACTCTGGCAAAATAATATGCACTTCGAAGGCACAACAATGTGCTCTGGAAGGTTAAAATGTACACTGGAAGACACATCAGTGTGGTCTGATTGGCACATCAGTGTGTTATGGAAGGCACAACATTGTGCTCTGCAAGAAGAAAAAAATGCTCTGAAAGACAAAAAAAAAATTAACTTACACAAAATTATCATAATACCAAGGTATTTTTTTTTTAAAAAAATAGGTTCATTCTGACCCTTGATCTGACTGGATCCCAAAAGGTTGAATTCCCAACCCCAAGGACCCCCACGCCCCGACCCAACCGGTGATGAGACTCAATCTCTGGTCTCTTCTCCTAAACTTTACCTCGTGACCAGTTCAACTACTCACGCGGGCTATATGAGTTACTCTTGTTAAGTGATTAGCTGAGAAGGAAATTAAATTGCATGTATAGACTTTATGTGCATAAAACCCTAACTATATATCTACTAGTATGGAGCCCACAGTTACGATGGTGGAATATAATATAATGACTTGTATTTCCTTGGGTGCAGTGTAACTCAGAATACATGCAACGAATCGAAGAAACCATATATCTAGCTTCTAGCTAGCTACCTAAAGCTCTCTCTATAAATTAAGCTCTTTGCTTCCTGCACTAGAGTGTAGCACACACTGCACATACATATAAAGCTAATGATCTCCTTAGCTTTAACTTGTTATAACCCAACCTATCTACTATTATTATATTTATATATATTATTACTACTAATTAATATAATAATATAATTCTAATAATTTAAGTTCATTCTCTCTTCATTTTGCAATTGCTTTTTTATTCCCTGTATTTTTGTGTGTGTAGTACATATATGATGGACGGGAAGAAGTTGGAATACAAGGGTGAGAAGGCGTTGAAAGAGATTGAAAGGCTAACGTCAAACGCCGGAGAGGTTCAAGAAGAAATTCTAATAAGAATAATGGAGATGAATGGGGGGTGTGAGTATTTGAAGAAGTTCAACTTGAAAAACAAAAATTCCTCTTCATCAGTACAAGATTTGGTTTCGGATTTCAAACGTTGTGTGCCTGTTATCGCGTACGAGGATATCAAGCCTTACATCCTCAGAATTGCCAACGGTGACCACTTCAGCCTCATCACCGGTCAACCCATAACTGAGATGCTCTGCAGGTTCAATTCTAACGTTAATTAATTTTTATTTTCTGCTAATTAGGATCAAGCGTTTACCACTTCAGCCAAAAGTTATAGTTAATAACAAAAGCATAACTTTATTTTTTTTATATTGTCACACTCTTTAAAGTACTGAACTTGATTGTTTAAGCCCTTTACGGACCCCGCCCAATGATCTCCCAGTCACTGAGTGTTATATATATTTGGTCTTTACTGGTCTCGTTTTGATCTGGCTTTTTGATAACGTGAACAGTTCAGGAACTTCAGGGGGAGAGCCAAAGATTATGCCGTCAATCGCTGAGGATCTTGATCGGAGGACGTTTCTTTACAATCTCATTATGCCGATTATGGACCAGTTAAATCGCCATCTATCTTTTTGTTTTTTACTATATATATGTTTTGGTTTTGTTTAGCATTATATTTCATGCATGAAAAAGTTAGTTTCAAGACTGGGTACTATTGACAATGAACCCACATAGACCAATTCGTGCATGAGTAGACAGAGAGCGAGCAGGACGTACATTTTGTGACGTGACATTGCATTCCTTTCCTTTTAGTAAATGCGGTCTGATTATTAATTCCATCCACAACCATACATTCTATCTATATATTTTGTAAACATGCATGTGATTTTGGGACGGGAAAAGATAGTATTTAGGAACAAAAAATATTATATAGGCTCACATTCAAAATATACTTACTTTAGGAACAAAAAATATTATTTAGGAACATTTACTTTCACATTCAAAATCTTTAGAGCACCATCAAGAGTCGAGTTTCTTTGCTCAATTTTTACTGCCCAACTAGGGGAGAGAAAATATGAGAAAAAAGTAAAATTTACTATCAGACAAAAAACATCTCAACTTACATGCCCAATTGACACGTGCACTTCACACTCACACCCGTGTGAGTAATTTTTGTTTTTAAAATTTTCCTAGAACCATGTATTCTTTTCCACATTTCTCTTCCCTCCCTCTGCCAACAATGCAAAAAAAAAAAAAATTAAAAAAAAATAAACTTGATGGAGTTGCTCTTATGTAGATATTTTATGGAAAACGCTTTATTCTCTTCCTAAATTTCTCTTCTATAATTTTATCTCTTGATGTGACTTTCATTTATTGGATGTCCATGAATTGGTAACTTAATTAAAAATAACATTTAATAACCAATTAGATATTGTCATATCATGATGAGCGATACATTAAAAGGAAGCTCTATTTTATTGACTCAAACTCAACCCTTTCACATGGATGCAACCAGGTGTCACTAGATCAAATTAGTGTTTGTATATCATAACTAATTGCAATGCAATTGGTCGTCAAATCTTATCAAATTAAAAATAACATTTAATAACCATGAATTGGTAACTTAATTAAAAATAACATTTAATAACCAATTAGATATTGTCATATCATGATGAGCGATAGATTAAAAGGAAGCTCTATTTTATTGACTCAAACTCAACCCTTTCACATAGATGCAACCAGGTGTCACTAGATCAAATTAATTAGTGTTTGTATATCATAACTAATTGCAATGCAATTGGTCGTCAAATCTTATCAAATTAAAGCTGAAATGTCTGATATTTCAGGTATATTCCCGGGATGGACGGGGGAAAGGCGATGTATCTTTATTTCGTGAAAGCCGAAAAGTCGACTCCGTGCGGTCTACCGGCACGGTCGGTGCTAACAAGCTACTACAAAAGCAAGCATTTCAAGTGCCGCGCCTTCGATCCTTACAACGACCTGACCAGCCCGGACCAAGCCATTCTCTGCTCCGACAGCAACCAAAGCATGTATTGCCAGCTCCTATCCGGCCTCGTGTACCGCCGCCAAGTCCTCCGCCTCGGGGCCGTCTTCGCCTCGGCTTTTCTCCGAGCCATCTCCTTCCTCCAACACAACTGGCCCGCCCTGTGCCTCGACATCAGGACCGGGCAGCTCAGCGGTGCGATCACCGACTCCGAGTGCCGAGCCGCGATGTCCAAAATCCTCTTGGCGCCCGACCCGGAGCTGGCGGGCGAGATTGAGGAGATTTGTGGGGCCCCGTCGTGGAAGGGGATTGTGTACCGGCTTTGGCCTAAGGCTAAGTATATTGAGGCGGTTATTACGGGGTCCATGTCGCAATATGTTCCGGCTCTTAGGTTTTATAGCGATGGGAAGTTGCCGTTGATTTGTACCATGTACGCGTCGTCGGAGTGTTACTTCGGGGTCAATTTGAAGCCGCTGAGTGATCCCGCGGACGTCGCCTTCACGCTCTTGCCTAACATGTGCTACTTCGAGTTCATCCCCTTGGGTGATGAAAACGGAACGTTCTTGTCGAATCTGAATAAAGAAGAAGAAGAGTCAATTCCTCTCGTTGACCTCGTAGATGTTAGGCTTGGGTGTTACTATGAATTGGTTGTCACTACATTTTCTGGTAAGCGCGTTTCCTTAAATGCACAATTTTTACCATGCCTACGGGTGACCTGACTCTAATATCAATAATTAAGATATCAATATATCATACTTTAGGCATAAACTTTTTTACAGTCACATTTTCTAGAGTCAGGATAATAGGATATAATTCTTTAGGTCTTCATTCAACAATCTCCTAGCCGCCACTTGTTGGACTTGACCCTTCACGAATCTCCGTCCATCAACATTTATATATATGGCCGCCAACAATATATATATATATTAAGGATCTATAGTTAGGTGATGATCATGTGGGCTTATCTGATCCTTTGATTTAAATAATTCAATGGTTGTGATTAATTATATGCAATAGATTTAATTTTTCGCCATCAGTTTGTTGTGCATTCGTACTCATTTTGTTGTGCATTTGTTCTTAATTTGTTGTGCATTTGCACTTGTGCATTCTTACCCTTAATTGTCTGATGTGTTGGATTATATGACTTATTGAATGCGCAACAATATAATGAACAGGGCTATACCGGTACCGGATCGGAGATGTGCTGCAAGTGACGGGGTTCCACAACAAAGCGCCGCAATTCAAATTCATATGTCGCAGAAATGTGGTGCTAAGCATCGACACCGATAAAACCAACGAGGAAGACCTTCATCGGAGCATCACGGCGGCGGCGAAGAAGCTTCTGGAGCCTCACCAGGCGCTGCTAGTGGAATACACCAGCTACGCAGACACGTCATCGGTCCCGGGTCACTACGTCATCTACTGGGAAATCATCATGCACGCCGCCGCGGCCATTGATGACGCGCAGGTCCTCCAAGACTGCTGCATTGCCATCGAAGAACAGCTGGACTATGTGTACCGGCGGTGCAGGAGGCACGACAAGTGTATAGGCCCGCTGGAGATTCGTGTGGTGAAGCCTGGGACCTTTGATTTGCTAATGGGCAACTTCATCAATGAAGGGTCATCCATCAATCAGTACAAGACTCCCAGGTGTATCAAATCTAATTCTGCCCTCAAAATCCTTGAGTCGAACGTAAGGGGAAGGTATTTCAGTCCCAGAGATCCTGCGTGGACACCTTGAATAATCAATTCAATGTAACATTAACTATTGGTTAGTGTTAGAAATTATGAAATGGATGGTGCCATGGTGGTTGTGTGAATCAACCAAACCATAGAGGTCGAGGGTCAAATTATAAATAAATTCCCCCTTATTTAATTTGAACCTGTTAGTTATGAGCAATCATAATTTACCCATTAGGGTCACGTATTTATCTTGTGCACATTCTTAGATAATAACTGCGAATTTTCCTAGTTACTCAAAAAAAATTATAAATAAATTTTGCATATTAACTTATTTTCTAAATTTAGACATGAAAACGTGTATAAATATATGAATTTGATAACGGGTTAACACAATAACAAGGGAAAATTGTATCACGACACATGTTCATTTTTAGTATGCTACAAATTTATTTTTAGTATACTAAGAGTTTATTTTTAATATGTTTATTATATTTTGATATATGTTTATTTTGAATATATTATATGTTAATTTTTACTGTGTTATTGCAAGTAAAAATGAATTTATAATGTATTGAAAATAAAGTTATATCAATGATCCATCTTGATACCTGAACTTATAAGCATTAGATAACGAGTATACCTAATCACTTCTATAGGCGTTGGATGAACCAAAGACAAAAGGCGAGATGCTTAATAGACCTTGGCTTATTGATCACGTACGTACTACGTCGTATGATAGGCGGGAACAAGCCCATTCTATCTACGATAAGGTATCAACTATCAAGGTCCTTATCCAAAGTTTGATCCATTCGGATACTAGAGATGGGCCGAAACAGCCCATTTAATTTCTCTTTCTTATTATTTTAAGGGCTTGTTTGCGGTATTAAATTGCGGATTGTATTAGCGAGTTTGACCAGCAGATTGTATTAGCGGTTTGTAAAAAGATGTTTGGTAAAATTAGCTGTTTAGATTAGCGGTTAACATGTAAAATGACTTAAAAGAACATTCATATTATTATTGTTATTATTATTATGTAGGGCTTGTTTGGTTATCAGCGGTTAGCGTTTAGCGGTAGTGGGTTATGTTAGCGGTTACCAAATAGCGGATTGTATTAGCGGGTTTGACCTGCAGATTGTATTAGCGGTTTGTAAAAAGATGTTTGGTAAAGTTAGCTGTTTAAATTAGCGGTTAACATGTAAAATGACCAATGTTTTAAAATTTAAAAAAAAAAAAAAAAAAAAGGGAGAGGGGAGCCGCACAGTGGCTCCCCTTTGTTTCCCCACTTATCCCACATCGGTGGGATAAGTGGGGAAGGGTATAGGAGCCTCAAGGCTCCATTTAATTTCACTCAGTTTTGCCCAGCGGCCACCGCTGGGCGAAACTTAAAAGTTTAATTTTTTTTAATTATATATAAGGGTGTTTTGGGGAAAGAATTTCTTTCCCCAAAACGCCAAAGCAAAGCGCTGCTATTTGCAGCGTTTTGTAACTTGGCGATTTGGAGCAAATCCGCTGCTCCAAACCGCCAATAACAAAACAGGGTTTTTAGCGTTTTGCCCATGGTCAAAACGTTGAAAATGGCGGATCCGTCAATAACCAAACAAGGCCGTAATGTAATAGTAGCCAAAGACCTTGTGGTCTAGTGCACCCGGTGTCTCGGTGATGTTAAAAAATAATAATAATAATAATAATAATCCAAAACAAAACAAAATCATATGTTTAAAAAAAAAAACGATGATGAGATGTGGGATCATTTTGATCCCACATCGAATTTTTTTGGAAGAGGAGCAGTTGAGCTTCTCTATATAAGAGGAGCACTGCTCCTCTTCCAACCCAGCCGCAAGGCCAAAATCCAAAATGGCTCCTTAATTTATGGAGCCTTAATGGCTTAGTAATTGTTTTTTTTTTTTTTAATATAATAGGGGTGTTTTGGGGAAAGTTTAAACTATCAAAACAACTTTTAATGGGGTTGCCCTTAGAGCATAATAGTTGTTCATAAACAAGTATCATAGATTAGGGATGCTTGGTTCATGAAATATTAAATTACGTTGAAAAATGTTAGTGATGGACTCTTGTTAAGGCCTAGGGTGTGATGGACTCTTGTTAAGGCCTAGGGTGGTTGGGAAGGAGTTGGTGTTTTTGGCCAAGGGTTTATTCGATCCAAACTGTGATTGGTAGCCTAGCTAGGAACGAAGTTTGGGGTCAAAGGTCAAGTAGATCAAGATTTTTGAGGTCAAAATGTAAAAAAGCTATAAGTTTGAGATGAAAAGGCCAAGCAGGGAGTTTAGGGTGCCAAAGTGCAAAAATTGAAGGGATATGGTGCAAAGTGAGGAATGGAGAAAGTTTTGCACCAAAGTTCGATAAAAGCATAAAATATAGGGTGTTAGAGCGGAAAGGTGTGGAAAAGGGCTCAACTAGCTTAAGGTGCGTTGGCATACACGAAAATAGGCAAAGGTGCATGAAAGAAGGAAAAAGTGGGGGGGAAGGGTGTGTGTATTTCCATACATCAACTTCTTCAAACTCAACATCTCCACCTAATATGTTGTTGGTCTTATTAGTGGTTTATCTGTGTGGTTTACCTTAGTGGTTGATACTTTCCAATCGGCTTTCTCATTGGTCAAACCCCCTTGGTTGAACTTGAAGTTGCAAATTGGCTAGTTGGGCCGGTTCAGGCTGCACACCAAGAAGACAATCAATATTAGACCGCATGCAGGGAAGGTGGCAAGAACTAAGTGCCCATGAAGCCCAACAGAAGAAGACGACTAATATTGGGCCGCATGCAATGAAGGCATGCCCATGAAGCCCAACAGGAGTTTGCTGAGGCCCAATGTCTCACATGGAGCATTCGACACAAAATAAAACTATGATGAGGCGAAATGCAAAATAATTAAGAAGGGTTAGTCAAAAGACCTTGAGTAAAAGAACCCGCTAAGACAAATAAGAAAGTAAATGAACACTTGGTGGTTGGTAAAAGGACCCTAAGAATGAAGTGGGAGAACTTTGGGGGTCAGGCTATTGATCCCTAGTAAGCCCCTCAAGACTATTTCTATCAATGTCTCCAAGTGAGGGTTATGAGATACTTAAAGTATACTCGTGACCTTGGACGATACTATACAAGATATCATGTTGCACTAGAAGGGTATATCGACGCTAACTAGATATTGGATATTAATTAAGGACTCTAAGTCCACGAGTGGCTACGTGTTCACATTAGCTGGTGTAATCGTTTCTTGAAAATCCACAAAACAAACTATGATAGTTAGATCCACGATGGAATATGAGTTGATAGTCTTGGACAAGTGTTGCAAAAAGACTAAATTGCTACGCCATTTTCTCGAAGACATTCCTAGTTGGGAAAATTTTGTAGCTCCAATTTGTGTGCATTGTGGTAGTCAAGTTGCAATTGAAAGGGTACAAAATAATATGTATAATAATAAATCTAGACATATACGTCGTGGATATAATACCATTAAACATCTTCTCACAATAAGTGTTGTCTCTTGACTACATGAAGTCAAAAGATAACATAGCAATATGTTAACCAAATGTTTAAATAGAGTTGATTGAGAAGTTGTCACGAGAAATGAGACTAAAGCCCTTGGACTAAATTTTCTATAGTGGATACCCAACTTAATTGTAATATAGGTTTAATGGGACAACTAAGTTATGGAATGAAACGTATTATTGTTGGGGTCTCAAACTCCTAACCACTCATGGTTGAAATAGTGACTTCTGCATGCATGAGGCTAGCATACTTATATGCTTTAATCAGTCGCAATGTCGGTTGACATATATAAGTAGAGAATGTTGGATACTTGAAAAAAATCACCTATGTGAGAGAGAAATGTGGCCGCTTTGAGGGAGAATTGATTAGGCTCAACTTTTTTTAAACACTTGTAGAACCAAGAATGATATTCTAGGGACAAAATTGGTACACCCATGAGAATATAACAAAGGTTAAAAGGTTCATGTATAAGCATCATCGTTTACACAAACGACAATACAGTTTCAAAGATATCGTGTTCTACTGAACAACCAACAAAGTATGTATATCTTTACAAAGGAAGATTCAAAGAATAACACCTACCTATCCTATGCAGAGATCGACCGTTGAGCACAATAGTGTAGTTTTCAGTCTCGTAGAAATTTTAGTAAAAAATGACATTGTAAATGGCTATTTTGTGGTACAAATATTAGTGTGCAGTGGTCCACTTTCATTTTGGGTTGAGCCATAGTAGGTTTGTGTTCTTCTATATGAGATGAACAAATCGATTGTATGTTCAAAAAGAATAATGAGTAGATGATAAATTGATTTTCAAAGTATACATATCTGAGTTGGAAAAATAGTTATGGAAATACTTGGAAAAAGCTTCTTTTACACATTAGAAAAGGTAGTAGACTTGTACTAATATAAAATATAAATACAACTCTATTTTTAAAGGATCGTATACACTCGCGACCTACGTTGTCTGAAAATTGACCATCAATGCGAGGTAATAAGGTGTGTCGTTAATTTCAGTTGTATTTCGGAATTATATCCAACATGGGATAACCATCTTATAATAAAATATATACTCCATAATTACTTCACAATAAGCAATGGTTGGTGAATAAGAAATATTGAGGAGAGAAAAACGCCGTTGTTTATGATGAAGCATCATACCCCATACCCCACCTGAAAATTCTCTACAGCACTCGTTCTCTTTCTCCTTCGTTTCTGCCTCCTCCTTCTGTCAATTGTGGTAAAAGGACACCATCACGACTGCCCCAAAGCTCTAATAACTCGGAAGAAGATCAGAGGAGGGAGAACCAATTGAAATTAAAGCTAGCAAGAGGAGACCATCCATCCAGAGATGAAAAGCAATGTGGTCAAAACAAGAAGACAGAAAGCCAGGCGCGGCCTTAAATCCCTGGGCTTCGCCCTGATCTTCCCCCTTTCTCTCACGCTCCTAGACATAACCCTCTTCGGGTCCAGCCACCTGTACAGGACCATGGAGAAGCCCTTCTGGTTCCCGCGCCTCTGGGCCCTCCACTTGTCCTGCCTAGGCTCCGCGTTTCTGATGGGGCTGTCCGCGTGGCTCGTCTGGGCCGAGGGCGGCTTTCATCGCCACCCCGTCGCCATGCTTTTGTACGTCTGCCAACTCGGCCTCAGCCTGGCCTGGGACCCGGTCGTGTTCAAGGCCGAAGCCACTCGGATTGGGATGGCCCTGTGCGTTGCCTTGTTTGGCTCCTTGCTTGGCTGCTCCATGGTGTTCAAGAACGTCAACCCCATCGCTGCCGACCTGGTGAAACCATGTCTAGGCTCGGCCCTCCTCCTGGCCGTCGCAAATCTTAAACTTGTATATATCTCTGAAGGATAGATGCATAACCATCCATAATCATGGATTTGAAACCAAGAAATTGTTAGATTCTATGTATTGTAATCATAGTATATGTTATTGTATAAATATGTCAAAATGCAGCAAACAATTCTGAGTAGAGCTTCTTCAATGATGGTTTTATGACTACGGCAGTGGGTCAACGAGCCAACATAATCCGTTGGATCAAGAAAAGATAAATAATGAAACAGAACAAAAATAAAGAGACAATACTTTTTATGTAGAAATCGAAATGTGAAAACAATTGGTGTTTTCCCCAAGTACCAAGCCAAAACCTACTATTTTTTGTAGGTAGTTTGTATATGTACAATTTTGCCATTAGCTTGTGCTCAAATAACATGTAGTGACTCTCTCATATGGGAGGTCACGAGATCGAGTCTCAGTGGAGGCGAAACTAACTCTTTGTGCAAAAAAAAAAATATACGCGACCAATTCAATATAATTATCATTCCCAGCGCTAAAAAGTTTCATCATTATTCTATGTTGAGTCTCAATGTAGAAAGCAAATTTTTTTATCTTTTAAATGAATCAAGAAAGCTCCAAAAAAATAAGATCTGAATATTATAATTAAATTATATATATTATTGGTTGTTTTAATAAGCTTATTATTATTAAATTTGGACAGTTAATTATTAATATTCTATTTGGTTTCATTATTTCCGCACAATCTCCTTTTAAATTATTGATACTACCAATTCTTTTCCATTTTTTCTTTTAAAACGAAATAACCTTATTATTAATAAATATTTTGGCGGGAAACTACACAGGAGGATTTTATTTTTATTAATAGTATATAGATATTATAGATTATATATTAAATATTAGTATTTATGAATATAATTAATCAATTACGTAGTATAAGATTATTAAATATTACATCAATTTCAATTTTGGGTAACGACCGTGATTCAGTAGCATATATATATATATATATATATATATATCAATTGCTTATATTAGTTCGTGATCTCCTAGCGTATAGAATTAAATAATGGTTGAAAATATAATAAGCATCCAAATACTCTTGATTTTCATTCCTGTTTTCTACAATATATACGAAGATATAAAAAAAATGTAAACAAAATATGTACCATCTATGTGAAAGTTGGTCAAAATAGAAGATAATTATTACGTAATATAAATATTGTAATATATTAGTAAATATATTCTTACTGTATACAATAAATAGTAAAAAAAAATGACCAACTTACCATAAATATCAATTACTAATATCAATCATCGTATACGCTAATATTATATTTTTTTCAGAAAAAAAATCTTACCATAAATATCAATTAGTGTATATATAAATTATTATGTATTAAATAGCAGTATTTTAAAATAGGTAAAATATTATTTATTAGTGCAACTGGATGTGCGTGTGTAATCCTTATATTTATATTTACAGAATAATGCAATTACCGTGAATTTGGAAAGTATATTACTGTGAATTACGTTATTACCATGAGAATTACGATATAATTTATGTCCACCGTGAGAATTAGGTATAATTTGTAAAATTGGAAACAATATTACCAATTAATAGATATTAGTTAATTTCCATATAACATTTTCTTACCAAGTATCTATACTATTAAAGTTGAAGAGGAAGATTTTATTTTTATTAATAGAAAAGAAATAGATAGGTTATTGATTTTCCTTCCATATATATCCTATTTTATTTATTGATATTTTTAATAGACACTATTTAAGAATGAATATATTATATATTTATTTTAATATTATGTATGGTATTCTATAATATAATTGGTAATACGTGAATATAGAAACAATATTACCAATTAATACATATTAGTTAATTTTCATTTGACATTTTCTTACCAAATAAGCTTTATTAATTATTTGACTAATAAAATATTTAATTAATTGACTACAAAAGTTTGAGCGATAAAATGAAATAGGAGAATTTTACTTTTATATATAGTATAAATTTGTAATCCTATTTTTATGAGGAATAAACAAAATATTTTCACTAAGGGTGTGTTTGGAAACCAAAAAAATGATTTCTGGAAATCATTTTTCGGGTTTCAAATGTTTGAATGTGTCTAAAAAATCCAGTCAACACACCCACCATTAACACACAGAATGAAAATTTTGTTGCTCAAGATTTAGGCAAATACGTTATATACACATCAAATTTAAATACTTGAGAATTTTGAGAAAACATGCCTAATTAAGGTTAGCTTAGAATGATTATTGCTCAGAAACGACATCCTCACAATAATCGGAAAATAATACATGTTATAATATAGAAGAGAAGGTCAATAATCAATTGTATGTTAAAAAAGGAGGGGTAATTTTGTCTCAAAATTATCCTTTTTTTTTCTTCCAAAAATTCACGGAATTAAAATCACGGGGGTGGGGGTGGGGGGGGGGGCATGAGACTTTTTTTTTTTTTTTTTTTTTTTTTTTTTTTGTGAAGAGTATGGGGGGCATCATGAGACTTAATTCTATGAAAATGAGGAAATTGCAATTTCCCTCAAACCAAACGAAGAAATTTAGTTGCTTTCTGTGAATTTTTTTTTAAATAACTCATTTTTCAGAAAACATTTTATTCATTTTGAAACAAACTCTAATGGCGTTTGGTTATAGAGAAGGAATTAAGTGAGAAAAGAATAATATGGGAATAAAGTAGAACTTTAAATTCCAGTGTTTGATTTGCATGAATAAAATTAATAGAAATTTAAATTCCAATATTTGGTATACATGGGAATTGGAAAAGAATAATAAGTAGTATAAAGTTCAAAATGGTTATTATTATTATTATTAATTGACAAATTGATTTACAAATTGTTAGACTTGTTGCATAAAGAATGCAAATTTTGAAGAGTTCTGCATATATAAAGAATTCAAAGAAAACGAAAGTTGCTATATATAAATAACGCATATAAATGAACATACACAAAGAGAAGTCCCCACGCTATAATTTGGGGGACATTCGATTCTAATTCAATGAAAATAGGGAATTACAATTTTGTAAAATTGTAATTCTTTCCAACCAAACGAAGAAATTTTGTTACATTTAAAATTATGTGGAAATTAAGTGTGAATAGGTAAAATGAGTAAAATCTATTTCAATTATTTTCCCTTCTCGTTTTTGAATCAAAGGTCCATTCCCATTTTGAACCAAAGGCCCATATATATATATATGTGTGTGTGTGTACATTTGTTTATTTATTTGTTTATAATTATTACAATTATAATTCACCGTCAGGCTGGGCTTGATAACTGATCCCCCGTTATCTTCCACCCTTTCCTTTTCATTTTAATCCTCTTCGATTGAGTTTTTCGTGTTCTGATTCCTCGGAGCAAGTTCTGGGATCGATTGAGGAATAAGATCGAGGTTCAAGAACATGGTTGAGACCAGAAGAAGTTCCTCTTCCTCCAAACGCCCCCTCCCTTCTCCGTCTTCACCTCTGCCCAATGGAAAGCGGTCCAAGGTTAGGGTTTGGGTTTCTCAAAGTCTTAGATATATGTATATATATGTGCCAAGATATGTGTGCTTGTATATATGAATATATATATCATATATGCGCAGAAATGGATTTATTGAATTCTTTGAAATTGGGTTTAACTCGACGGTTTTGTAGGCGACGGAGTCTTTGTCATCCACTGATGACATGCTCGGGGAGAAGACACCGGGTGCGGTGAATGAATCAGGGCCGGAATCGGCGGAGCAAGAGATTCGATCAGCTGATCTGGATGGTACCAGTGCTCTGAAGTCGCCGGACGCGCCGGTCCCTGAGAAATCGCCTGAGGCTCCCCTTGGTGGTGAGCCTTTGGTATCGCCAATGATTCTGGGTGGGGATCATTTTTCCCCTGCATGTGCTTTGGCTTTATGAATTTTTTTTTTCTTTTCTGTGTTTTTCATTCCTTGGGAGCTTCTTAATTTCTTGGCTTTGGGGTGTAGGTGATTCTGCTATTGATGTGGATAAGGTGAAGGGAAATGGGTCTGCATTGAATAGGGGAAAAAAGCGGCAGCTAAAGTCTAATGTCGCGACTGCATGGGGAAAGCTTCTTTCTCAGTATCCACAAGTAAGTTTCACTAAATTTTTCCTTTAAACAGATTAGTAGTGACTAGTGAGAAGCTTCAAGAAGAGGAAAGATGTGGTTTTTGAACTCTCTGCTAGACGTGGGATGCATCTTGTAATAAATATGATGTTGTGCACTATGCTTACTAGTGCACTGGTAATGGAAGTTTTGGTTTCTAAGAGTCTGCTTTTTTGTTTCCAAGACTGGAACTTTGTACAGACTAGGCCTCTAAATGACCTTTCTTTCCACAATTTCTTTACTCTCTTTGATGAACCTTGCTTACTGAATTTATATTCCTATATAATAAGATATTTCATTCTTGATATTACTTTCCAGATTCCCCATGTTCCCTTGGATCAATCTACTTTTACTGTTGGACAAGGCCGCCAATGTGATTTGTGTGTGGATGATCCATCTGTTAGTAAATCTTTATGTAATCTGAAGCACATCCAGAGAGAGGTAATCTTATCCATATCTATTAACTTGTGTGTTTTTCTTCATTTCCTAGACATTTGTGATTTCCCAAATTACTGTTCAAGATTGATTTTAGCTGTGTTCTTTACTGAATTTTATTCTTAGAAAGGGAGTTCCATCACATTACTTGAAATAAGTGGGAAAAAAGGTTGTGTACAAGTAAATGGTAAGATATATCCAAAGAATTCTACTGTGCCATTGAATGGAGGTGATGAGGTGATTTTTGGCTCTTCTGGCAAGCATGCTTATGTATCCTCTATGAATACTCACGTCATTATAATGTCTTTGATTTTTCTACATTTTTATATGCATTTTGGATGTAAAAACAGATTACCTGATGCCTTTTGGTTAAAAAAAAGGCAGATTTCTTAACTTAATTTTAGATCTTTCAAAAGTTTACCAATGAAGACATATCTGCTGCAAGCATGCCACCTTCAGTTAGCATCTTAGAAGCCCATAGTGGACCTGTGAAAGGAGTTAATTTTGAGGCGAGGTCAGGGGACCCCTCTACTGTAGCAGTTGCATCTACTTTAGCTTCTTTATCAAATCTTAAGAAAGAGTTGTTGCTTCTACCTCCATCAGTTTGTAATGACAATGATATAAAACAAGGGCCTGAAATGCCAGCACTACCAGCTGCTAGTGGAGAGCCAGATAAACATGATTTAGACTGTGACATGAAGGATGTTTCTGATCATAATGATGCACCACTTGATGAGAAGTCAGGTGCTATATCCCCTGATTCTGGCAATGACAACTTGAATCTTGAGAATGGTGCAATAGATTCTTATGATGGAGAAATTGGGAAGGTAACTGGGGCACCTCAGGAACTGAGGCCACTCATCCATATGCTTGCTGGATCATCTACTCCTGAGTTTGATCTGAGTGGTAACATATCCAGAATTATTGATCAACGGAGAGAGCTTCTTAAGGATTTTGATCCTCTAATTTCAATGTCAACCAGGCGTCAAGCTTTTAAAGATGGGCTGCAACAAACAATACTTGATTCCAATAATATTGAAGTCTCATTCGAGGACTTTCCTTATTACTTGAGGTGAAAACATCAATCTCAACAATATGTCATGAATGATGCATTAATATGGTGTGAATATTTTGCTATGCTATTCTTTATAGTTCAGATGGTAGAATTTATATTTATGGACTATACTATATTGATATTTAGACCCCAAATTGTGTATTTAAAATACTAATTAGAATCCTTTTTACAACTTGGAGCTATCATATCAAATTACAACCTGGACCTATCATATCATATTACATCCAAACCCTAAAAACTCAATGCTTATGTTAGTTTTTGTACTATTCTTGAATCAGTAGTTTTCTTGTGCCCCATCAATGTTTATCGATATGTTCACTAACATGTTTAGGCTGATACAAAGAATCTTTTTTATTTTTTTTTTATTTTGTTTCTGTATTTTGAGTATGGAAATTGTAGATTTCTTAGATCAGTTTTTCATTGAACTTTATTTTTCTTTATTCCTTGATTTTTAAACTAGGCTAAATATTTCTTGTCTGATGTTTTTAGTTATAACTACTTTCAATCACTTCTCCGTTTCCTCATATTAGTGTTGTTTCTTTTATTTTTATTTTTTATTTTTATAAATTTTATAAATTATAATCATGTTCTTCATTAAATGTATTATTGTTTATGACAGTGAAATAACAAAGAATGTTCTGATTGCTTCAACTTACATACATTTGAAGTGCAATAAGTTTGTAAAGTGTGCCTCTGAACTCCCCACAGTATGCCCAAGGATTTTGTTATCAGGTCCAGCAGGTAGTGCCTCTGTTTATTCTACTAATGAAAATTCATGGAAAAATGGTGGTTTTAGTCCTTAAATTATATGGAAATAGCTCTCTCAATCCTTGAGTTATTTTTGTGGCCACTTTTAGTCCTTCCTGATCATTAACCAAAATTGTACTTCCCTATTATCAGTTGTCACACTTCAAAGACTTAACACATTGTTAACTGTAGCACAGACCCATGATCCATGGCTCAAGGACTAAAAGTATCACTTTGGGGAAAACTGAAGGACTAAAAGTGGTTAACTTAAGGACTGAATAGCTGTTTTCCTTATAACTGAAGGACTAAAATTGCCATTTTTCCAAAATTCATTATTTAGTAATCTTCTATTCTGATCCACCACCCTCTCTTTTCAAATTTTACAGGCTCAGAAATCTATCAGGAGACGTTGGCTAAGGCACTTGCTAAGTATTTTGCTGCTAGGCTTCTAGTAGTTGATTCTCTTGTATTGCCTGGTGTAAGATTTCTTGTTTTGATTTTATTTTCAATCAATGCCCTTTAACTTTTCTATTTTTGTTTCATTCTAGAATTTTTTTTAGCTCACACTTCCAAAAACTATGCAGGGATCAGCAAAAGAACTTGATCCTGTCAAAGAGGTCTCAAAGCCTGAGAGAACAAGTGTGTTTACTAAACGGGCCGCGCAGGCAGCTGTACTACGCCTCAATAAAAAGCCAGCCTCAAGTGTAGAGGCAGATATAACTGGTGGTTCTGCTATAAGTTCTCATGCTCAGACTAAGCAGGAGGCTTCTACTGCCTCATCAAAGAACACATTCAAAGCTGGTACACTAATTATTATTTTTTATTAATAAAATCATTGTTTTCAACATTGAAAATGTGAGCTCATATTTTCTATGCTACATGAACTTATTTCCTGGAGAATTAAAGAAGCTGTCATTTTTTTCATCTTGATCAACATGTATTATCTTGTCAGGTGATCGTGTGAAGTATGTTGGTCCTTTACCAACAGGGTTTTCACTGCAAACTCCTGCAAGGTAACTGCTTAGCAGATAGGATTTATCTATGCAGATGTTTGGGCAATATTTTCTTTTTCACCCTTTAGAGCATTTCTTGTTATACATACTTGGTTTATTGTATTCTGCAAATTATGTTCATGACATGCTAAATTTGTAGTTATTCCTGTTTCATTAAGTACTTCCTCTGCATGTTCTTGAGTGCCCTACATCTTAGAGAAGAGTTCATGGTTTCCTTTTTTGAAATTTTAGTCTCTATATTTCATTTGCAATATCTTGAAACTTTTACGTAAGAAACTACCTATGTTTGTGATTGAATAACAAAACAGCTAGTTATCCATGGACCATGATCATCTGTTGCATTCAATTCATGATTGTTACTTGCTAGTATTACTTTAATTAGTTTTCGACCAGAGAGGGGCTTTGTTAGCAATGTGTGTTGATTGCTTTTCACTTGTCAAAAAGTATTTTAAAAAACAGGTATGTAATTTTAGTTAATATATAGCTGATGCCAATGACATTGGTTGTAAAACAGTGTGCTTGATTTTGTTTTATTTACCTGATTGCCTTGTGCTTGGCTATTTTATTTTTGTTGCTTGATGAGAAATGAACAACTTTTCTGTTGAACTTTACCTTATAATTAGAAAATACATGTAGAAAAATTCCTAGCTCCTCCATGTGTTGCTGTAGGGGTCCAGCATATGGATATAAAGGGAAAGTGCTTCTAGCATTTGAAGAAAATGGCTTTTCAAAGATAGGGGTCAGATTTGATCGATCAATTCCTGAAGGCAATGATCTGGGTGGTCTCTGTGAGGAGGATCATGGATTTTTCTGTGCTGGTACGTCTTTGCTTTTAGATATCCTCCATGCCTCTTTGTATTGTGTTGCTTGTCTGTTAAGAGTAATTGATTTTATTTCCTTGGTGGAATTTGACTCTGCTTGTACAGCGGACTTTTTGCGCTTAGATAACTCCAGTATTGATGATCTTGACAAACTTGCAATCAATGAACTTTTTGAGGTATGTGCCATTTATTTAGCATGTATCCTTGGTTGTATACAAAGTTATTTATCCCTTGAAGGTTTTTAACACAGAATGTGTTGTTTGTAGGTTGTTTCCCAAGAATGTAAAAGTAGTCCTTTAATTTTGTTTGTGAAAGACATAGAGAAGTCTATGGTGGGAAATCCTGAGGCATTCGCAGCATTCAAGCTTAAGCTTGAAAAATTGCCAGAGAATGTTGTTGTGATAGCATCCTATACCCAGACAGACAACCGCAAAGAGAAAGTATGAATTGGTGCTAAAGCATCTTAAAATATTTGTTTTTCTTTTGGTAAAATTTTCGTTTCTTACCTAACACCTCACAGTACTGATATACTTGACAGTCTCATCCTGGTGGGTTTCTGTTTACAAAGTTTGGGAGCAACCAGACCGCATTACTTGATCTTGCTTTCCCGGTAATTCTTATTGGTTTATTTAATTGGATGATCCGTATAATGAATTGCTTTCCTCATTATTTCATTGTGTTTCCTTGGTTGGTTTGATGATTGGTTGTGTGTTTTTGTTAGTTTTTCTCTGATTTATTTTGCAATCTCTCTTCTTGAGTTTTTTCTCAGACATGATGATAAAAAAATATAGGCTTAAAAATGGTACAAAAGGAGAAAAAAGATTTATAAATATTCCCATTGATAAGGTGGTAATACTGCTTACTAGTGTAGTGGAATAGGGGTTGTATTCAGCAATTGATAGCTAACAAGCCTTGTTATTTTTAATCTTTACATCTGTTTTATTGGGGACACAACTGGAATGTCATTCTATCCTATCCTATCCTATCCTATCAAAGCCTCAATATTTTTTTCACGACTTTGGGATGTTTGCAATTGGCATTTGTCTTTGAATAATAGATTCAGGGTTCAGCGCCCAGAGTGCAGCTCCAGTAATTGTAACAAAAGTAAATCCTGTAGAAATTCATAATTATTTCCCACTATGATGCCTATGTGAATGGATATTACTGATCTCGATTTGGAGATTGGGGTAAAGTTTGTTCTTTCTTTAGTAATGGTACATGATAAATTGATAATTGATCATATATTAATGCTCCTTTTTTACTGAGTGACTTGTAGCTAATCATTGATAATATGTGATAAGAAAGTCACTATTAAGTGAATTTTCTCATACTGGCATGTGGTATGTGTATGCATGTATGTAGTAAAGTGGCAGGGGTAGGATATTTACCTCATTGAACCAAAATTCTCCAGTACACCCTGCTGTTTTCCCCATTATTAATGTTATAGAAATGTGTTGTTCTCTATTGCAGGATAACTTTGGTAGATTGCACGATAGAAGCAAAGAAACACCCAAGGCCATTAAACAGCTCTCCCGCCTATTCCCAAACAAAGTGATGATACAAATCCCTCAAGTAAGCTTTTTTCATATTTGACATTCTTTTTTCATGATTGACATTGTAAGGTTTTGCTGTGAGTTTATCATGGAATAATTTGATATTGCTGCTCACTGTGGCAGGATGAAACACTACTATCAGACTGGAAGCAACAGTTGGATCGAGACATTGAAACTATGAAATCTCAATCAAATGCTGTTAACATTCGCAATGTGAGTCTTCACTTCTGAACAAATTCAGGGTAATATGATCTCAATTAACATTCACATGTTATGTCAATAGCATCCAGAAAGAGGCTTGGTAACTCATGTTTTTGATAACCTGAGGATCCTTGTGGATGGGACTTCTTGTTGATCATTTTCTGAATTTTATGCATTCAAATTGAAGTGCTTTTATTTTTATTTTTGAGTTTTAAGATTTCAAATGTTGATGAAGTCAGTACTTCACAAAGTAAGAACATTTAAGAAGAGTACTTATGGTGATTTTTTATAATCTTAATTGCTTATAGAATCTGTTTGAGAAATAGTGACATGTTTGTTAATCTTCTGTGTATCTTGATAAACTGACTACGTCCTTATGATTCTAGGTCTTGAATCGAGTTGAGATTGATTGTCCTGACATTGAAACATTATGTATAAAAGATACAGCATTGACGAATGAAAGTAAGTATTCTATCCTAAGTGGAATTCTGAGATTGGCTAATAAGCACTTTATGACTTCAATTGAAACTTTCATTTTAACTTTGATAGGTGTGGAAAAAATTATTGGCTGGGCTTTGAGTCATCACTTTATGCATTCTTCTGAATCTTCTACCAAAGAGGGCAAACTGGTGATCTCCAGCGAAAGGTTATCCCGTGTTCCTCTTCCTTCAGTGCCGTTAAGCATGTGTCAGAAGATGCACTTGAGTGTATATTTTCTCTTTAATGAATCACCAAACTTCTTTTGGCTTATTTCAGCATTAGATATGGGCTTAGTGTCTTGCAAGGCGTTCAAAACGAAACCAAGAGTGTGAAAAAATCTCTTAAGGTGATGATTGCTTGAACTTTCTTCTTCTTTTTTTTTTTTAATGTTTCTCTCTAAATTTTTTATTGTTATTTAAAGGCATTCCCATTGTACATTACATGAAATTGACATGATTTCTGAGGTTTCAGGATGTGGTTACTGAGAATGAATTTGAGAAGAAACTACTTGCCGATGTTATTCCACCCAGTGATATTGGAGTTACTTTTGACGACATTGGGGCCCTGGAAAATGTGAAGGATACTTTGAAAGAATTGGTCATGTTGCCTCTTCAAAGACCAGAGTTGTTTTGTAAAGGACAGCTGACCAAGGTAAACCAATCTGTTTTTTCTTTTTACCCCGGATATTCATTTCCTTTTCTGCCTATCTTTCAGGTTATTTATATTTCCTCTAATTTATTCTTGCAGCCTTGCAAGGGGATATTGCTTTTTGGACCTCCGGGTACTGGTAAGACTATGCTTGCAAAAGCAGTTGCAACTGAAGCTGGTGCAAACTTTATTAACATATCAATGTCAAGCATTACATCTAAGGTAATTTAAGTTTTGGGTTTTACGTTTTATGGAAAGTAACTTAGCCCTTGCATTTGAATAATTCTACTTATGTTTCATTCATACAGTGGTTTGGTGAAGGAGAGAAATATGTCAAAGCAGTCTTCACTTTAGCTAGCAAAATTGCTCCTAGTGTTGTTTTTGTCGATGAGGTTGGTATTCCATTCTCTTTAATTAGTCAATTCTCAAATTGTAATAGACATCATTGATTACAAATTTCTTGTTACCTGATTCAAGGCTACAGTTCTATTCATTTCTCTTCTCATCCCACCACTGGTTTCCCTTGTCAACAATGCCTTTTGCTTGTCCCAGTGCTATTTATGTATGTGTACGTGTATATATCTGTATTATATATTTTTATATATTTATTTATTGTTATTTTAATTAATTAATTATTTATTTTGATTCCATTTCCTATTTACTACCAAACAAAGTGACTCCTTCTACTTAAACCCATTACCATTACCAAGTATTTGATTCCCATTATCATTTCGATTCCAATGTGTAAACCAAACACACCCTTTGTTCTTAATTTGATGGTTCCTACTTCTACCTATCCCCTTGTATTACCACAATCACTTTTTTCTTCAGGTAGACAGCATGTTAGGGAGACGGGAAAGTCCTGGAGAGCATGAAGCTATGCGCAAAATGAAAAATGAATTCATGGTGAACTGGGATGGTTTGCGCACAAAGGACAAGGAACGAGTGCTTGTACTTGCGGCAACCAATAGACCCTTTGACCTTGATGAGGCAGTTATTAGGAGGCTTCCTCGAAGGTAGGGTTGTGTTGGATGATTTTTCCTTTGGTTTTATGCAATGAATGTTTAAGAGTATACTAATTTCCACTCTAAATGTTGTCGTCTAGGTTGATGGTTAACTTGCCTGATGCTCCAAATAGGGAAAAGATTTTAAGAATAATATTGGCCAAGGAAGAGTTATCTCCTAATGTTGATCTAGAAGCAATTGCTAATATGACTGAAGGGTATTCGGGAAGTGATTTGAAGGTTTGGCCATTTTTACTGTCACATTTGAGCTTTCTAGTTTCTCTTTGAAACCCCTCCATCCCAGTGGAGGCAAAAATAAATAATAATCTTTGCTTATTATATTTGACTATATATGTATTGCATTTGTGACTTTTCTTCTACAGAACCTGTGTGTGACTGCAGCACATTGCCCCATAAGGGAAATTTTGGAGAAGGAGAAGAAGGTTTGGATACTGTCATACTTAAGTTCCAAAATTGTTTTTAACAGTCGCCTTCAGAAAAGAATTTGCTGTAAAATTTTCTTCATTTTGTGCAATTTGTTATGTGTGCAGGAGAAAGCCTTGGCAATCTCAGAAAACAGACCAGTACCTGCATTGCATAACAGTTCTGATATTCGTCCTCTTAACATGGATGATTTGAGATATGCACATGAGCAGGTATGTTAGTTTGAAACAGATGCCCATTTGGTATTATTGGATAATAGCGTGGATTTGAGAGGTGTTAAGAGTCCAACATTGGTGAAATAAAAGAGAACATGAGTTTATAAGGCCATGAGTTAGACTATCTAATTGGTTGGATTCAACCTTTTACTATTGGTTTGGCTCATGTGCATTATAGCCCAATCTTAGTTTATAACATGTGGTATCTGAGCCTGTTCAATTCACGGGGAGGGTCCGGCCGGCCCCTCCTTGAGGGGGGAGTTAGACTAGCTATTTGGTTGGATTCAATCTTTTAGTGTGGTTTGGCCCATGTGCATTAATTTATAACGAGAAGATATGCTTATTTATGTTTTTCATTTTTTAATACTACTGACTCTGTTACAATGTAGTATCTGTTCATACTTTCTCAACCTACGAAAGCACAAAGAGTCAACAGTTGCCTCCACTGAGGCTCGAACCCACTCCCATCATCCATGTGAGAGTGTAAACCGGGACACTGGATGCCACTAGACCACACTCTGTTACAGTATGCTTATTTATGTTAGTTTGTAAGGCAGAGAGTTTTGATGATTGCGGGTGTCACGTGCTGCAGGTGTGTGCAAGTGTATCATCAGAGTCGACAAATATGACCGAGCTTCTCCAGTGGAATGAATTATATGGAGAAGGCGGGTCAAGGAAGAAAAAAGCTCTCAGCTACTTCATGTAGTAGGGGGGAGGCGGGAGAGATGTGCGAAATGTATAGGCTGCTGCTGCTTATTAAATTAGTTCATTGTTCATCCCATCGGGGACTTGTGCGCATGGGAACTCCATTTTCAGGTCCCTTTTAGCTCCACAAATTCTTTCACTTCAGTTCAGTTCCTCCTTGTGTATCATAGTTTCTGTCTATAGGTAATTTACTTCCCAGAATGCAAGCAAGCAAGCTCGCTCGCTCTAAAGTATCTTTGCCCAAATCTTTCATTTTTGCTTTTTGCTAGATCTCATTATATTGTGGATGTAACGTATATACACTTGCAAAGAAATCTAATAAGCACCATTTTATTGAATTTTCTGCTAAAATTACTTGCTTTGTTTTTTGAATTTTCATTACTGAGCCTCAGGTTCTTTAATTATTCTGGTTTTTTATTTTTGTGAAGACAGATTAGGAGATGCCGGATGATGAATATATATAATAATAGAATTATTATATGTTAATATAATAGATTAAGCTACTTTTGAGTTTATGAAAGTATTTTTACATACTAAAAATTGTGAGTTACTCCTTGGTGAATTTTCATAAAAGCAACTTGAAAATTTTGACATTAAGAGTTTAGTTTGATTACCTTTGTTGTTCAAACTTTTAGAATAGTATATTTTACACGTTTGAAGATGATAATTAAGTGTTTAATACTTTTAGAGTTGAAGAACTTTGAAATATAATATTTTTGGAGTTGAAGAATAATATTGCAAAAGTAGTTTAAGGAGAATAAGATATGAATTTTTCATTATACCTTTCTAAGTTTAAAGGATTTTTCAATTTTTCGTCGACTTGAGATGGATCTCAAATGCGCCACTTCGTTTGTAATTATGTGACAAATTCTTAACATCAAGGACTAAATGCACCATTTTATTCATAACTGAGTGTACAGTCATGACCAATAAATTAAATCAATATGAATATAATTCAAAAACTATATATATTGGCAAACTAGAACATTAATCTTAAGCATTCAAAAACTTTATGTGCAGTTGTGCTGTTAACTCAAAAAGGCGCACCTTAAGCATTAAAATGGCACACTTAAGTACAGAAACCACGCACTTAAAGTTTTAAAATGGCGTACCTTAAGTTAAAATGGCGTACCTTAAGTTAACCACTGACGCACGCACCTTAAACACACAAACCACATACTTTAAAAAGGAAAATCACGCACTTTAAGCCACATAAGTACAAAAATCACTCATCTTAAGCACAAAAATCACGCACTTTAAAGAAGGAAAATCACGCACTTTAATAAGAAAAATTATGCACCTTAAATTTGACTTAGATGCAAAAAAACCAAATTGATAAATTTGACCTAGATGCAAAAAAACCAAATTGATACTTTAATTTAGGCAAGATCAATGGTTCAGATTTAACCGCATGAGAATGACAACCACACCTGAACCTACCCATATTTCTATATATAACCAAATACTTGAATACATTATTTAATTTCATAATCCAATCAAACCGTGACCAAATGCCACACTAGTTCTTTAGCTACATAGTGTTGCAAGGAAAAATAACACTTAACTTTTAATTCCTAAGTTATAACCATAATATAGATTTAACCCCTTAATTATTCATAATATAAATTTAAATCCTCAATTATTATTAAAATGAAAAATTTGTTCACTAAGACACCAAATCTACCAATTCATTAAGTGGCATATTAATATTGTATTTGGTCTCCAAATGACACTTTAATTTCTAGGAAACAAAGGTAGCTGGATCGTTCTCGTGATTTACAAAAATGTGTTACCGTGACTTACCAAACATTTGTGACTGACTTCACACCTCATGGAAGGCTGTTGAGAATAAGCTAACAAAGCACCATTCACGTTGTGTATCATACTTTAGATTAAAAATTAAAATGGGTATAAAACAACAATCTTTAAGAATACAAACACCCGCGCTGGAGAGTAACACAATAGTTTCTATCCAAAGTGGATAAAGGTGTAAACTCTTTTAACATGAAACTACCACACAACTTATCATCCAGCTGACAAATTCCAATGCAAAGCAGCTTTAAAAGTCGCAGTTATTTCACTCTTGCAGCTTTCATGATGCTTCCGCTTTCCCTTCTGCAGGCACACCCTCGACTTTAGGTTTCTCAACTATCGTCTCGGGAGCGCTCTCTTCAGGCTTAGTGGCTTGCTCTGTGGTAAGGTAACAACAGATGCTCAGAGTAAGCCATACTATGCTAGAAATGGTAAATAAAATACAAACTAGAACTACTGCCTATGGAAGATGAAACAAATGGATCACCAATTTACTATAGAAATGTCCATTACCCAAAATTGAGTCTATGAATCCAGCATGATCAAAATTGAGCACATTTCAATAGTAATATTACATTTCTGAAACACAGTACTAGTCAACAAGTGTAACAAAAAGATTCAATTACCTTCATCATCACTGTCCTCAAAGTCATTCCCCATGGCATCATCTCCCATGCCCATGCCAGGCATGCCCATGCCGCCCATGCCGGGCATGCCCATGCCGCCCATGCCGGGCATGCCCATGCCGCCCATGCCGGGCATGCCCATGCCGCCCATGCCGGGCATGCCCATGCCACCCATATCACCAAATTTCTGAAGAATACAGCAATGAGAATAAACATTATACAATATACATACAAGCAAAGGAACCAATCAAATCAGGCATAGTGAATAAGTAAAAGGTTGTCTCACCGAGAAATCCATCCCGCCCATGTCAAAATCACTTGGAGGACCTATACAAACCATAAGGTGGGAACCAATCATACTCCTTGGGTGTTTCCAAGACAAAAAAGTTATAAAAAGGATCTAGGAGTTGAGATAATTAATACCATTGTCTTCATCTTCATCCACCCACTTGTCCCAATCTACTTTCACATAGTGCGGTGGCTTGCCCTCCGCACGCAATAGTTTGTTCCACCATTTCTTCTCTTCTTTTTCCAAAACACAGAAAATGTTTCTCACACCAATATTAATCTTGCTCTCCTGTGAAATGAAGATATAGTTTAGTGCCAAGAAAGTAAAACAATAAACATTTTGAGTTACAATACCAAAGAAGCTTAGTGGCATAAAATTTATTTAAGCTATTTAATCAAGAAATGGCTTGTACAATTGTACCTCAACATTAACTTTGTCATGAAGCTCAAGTTTGAACTCATAGAGACGGTCTTCTGCCCCAGCTGTGGCCGAGAATGTAATCACACCCTCTGGCTCAAGATTCACTTTTGGATTTTTTGCATCGGGTAACAAAACTGTAACATAGACCTTGTCTGCCCTTTGGGCCCATTTCACCTCAGGATGCCGGCTGGAAAAAATGTTAGCTGTTAGAAAATTGCTTAAGATGGAAACATTACACTCGCGGAGACCAGGACACACAAATGAGGTGAAATGAAAAGTTACTAATCCCGCTAACATACACCCATGAAAAGATTCTCATGTTGTGAAACATCCACATACAATAATAAATCATACAGTATGTACACATGCCAACTAAAGGGAGATAGTGAAGGTAAAAATGGGTTTCCAGTTAACATCAAACCACCCTGTTCTTGCAAATTCTTAAACAACCATGCAACAATTAGATAAATTATAATCCTGATGAATGCATCTGATCAACAACACCAAAGAAACAGATCACGGAGACAATTTCAAAATGATATATTGAACAATTGACTCTTCAAATGAAACAAATCCTGAAGTACAAACATTTTAACAAAAACATCCGTGCTGCCGTAACAACAGGCTCTCAAATCTAGCAACAGAATCATTCCTCCCAATCACATTTAATCACACAATTCCAAGCGCTAAATAATGGCATCTTCTTTTCCTATTTGATTTACTTACTACTGTCCTAAACACAAACCTAGAATCAAATTATAGAAATCCTTCGACCATGACTATTAATTGAGCTTCAAAAAGGAAAAATTAAGAACATAATACAGAGAAAATAAAGATTTGTTCCATATACGTCAACAATAAGCCATGGAACTGATAACTAAGTTAAAAAGGAAGCAGAACAGACAAGCGGAAAGCGGAAAGAGTGATAAATACGAAGAAGGTTACGAAGATAGCGAAGAAGAGATTACCTCATCTTTGAACTTCGCCTGTACGTTAGACTCTGACGGTGAGGAAGAGGAAATGGAAAACCCTAGAAGTAAAGTCACTCTCACTGAATCCCGTTTAAACCTCAGAGGAGATTTTATTGGGCGTAGTCGCCCTCACGGATGCGCGTAAAATCCTGCAACTAACTGAGGGCATTGGTACCTTGATCCAACGGCTAGAGTTTATCCACGTAAGACACTATAAATGGGCTCGTTTCTGAAATGTGGCCCAATATGAAGTTAAGCAATCATTATTGCATGACCATGTAAAAAAGTACATTTTTAGCATACTAAAAGTACATTATTTTTGTACATAAAGTATATTATTTTAGAGTATATTATTTAAGTACTGAAAGTATATTATTTTATATATACTATCAAATAATGTACCTTCAGTATAAAAATAATGTACTTTTAATATAATAAAAATGTACTTTTTATTTTTGGTCCACACAAATGGTCCATGCAATAATTTGCCGAAGTTAAAAACTGGCATATGGTTCAATTGTTTATTGTTATACCATGAATCGGAGTTTATATTGTTTTGTGATTCTAATTTAAAAATTATATGTCTGTAATTAATACATTTTGCACATGCAGCTAACAATTTTTGTATTTGTAAATAAATTAAATACACATAACATAATAATTACAGACACGTAAATGATAACTAATCCGCATAAATTGTTAACTGCAGGTACAAGATATGTTAATTGCAGGCACATAAGATATTGGTTAACATGTTATGTTTCTAAGTTAACATATTTTGTACTTGTAGTTAATAGTTTATGTGTTCTAGTTATCATGTTATGTAGTTGTAATTACTATTGTATGTGCCTTCATTTTGTTTACAGGTACATGAACGGTTAACTGCATGTACTAAATGTGTCAGTTGCAGGTACAAACTATGAAAATTATTTTTGGACTAGAGTCCACAATGCAAGGTATACCATGATCTATGGTATAATTTGCCAATCGTTATATCGTGGACTAGGATCCACAATGCATTGTGGACCTTTGTCCAAAACGACGCCGTATTGTTATGTTAGTGGACGAAATGACTTCAATGAATACACAAAATCCTTGTTTAGAATACACACAATGACTTCAGGGAATACACAGAACACTTGTCTAGAATACACAAAATGACTTCATTGAATACACAGAATATTGACACAACTACACAGAAATCATCCTCCTAACATTCGAATACACAAAACACGTCACAACCTATGTTTAAGTACCCCTAACATGAATACACAAAATCGTAATCTACAACACACAGAATAGATTCAAAGAATACACAAAAGATGAAAACACCAAATACACAGACACATCACTCCTGTGTTTAAGTACCACTAACACGAATACACAGAATCCTTGTCTAGAATATACAAAATGACTTCATGGAATACACAGAATATTGACATAACTACACAGAAATTATCCTCCTAACATTCGAATACACAAAATACGTCACAACCTATATTTAAGTACTCCTAACATGAATATACAAAATTTAGTCTACAATACACAGAATGCCTTAAAAAATACACAAAATATTAACACAAATACACAGACCGCCCGAAGCGGGAAACGTGATTTCCAAAAAAAATAAACCGTTAATTAAAATGACCAAAACGACATCGTTTTGGTATTGTGCACCCTGCTCCACGATATAAATTGCCATAATTGCCTAGATGGTTTAGGCAAACTATATATTGTGAATCATATAGATCATATATTGAGTATACTGAAGGCTTATTTTTTATGTAGCAAATATACAAATGCATTAAAAATGAACATTCAATATACAAAAAGCGAATCTTATGTTAGTAGTTCACCTTATAAGTTTAACCATAATCCATGATATAATGTTCGTCAGATTATGCCATGGACCATAGTTCAACTCGCATTGTTGATCTTTGACTAAAAATTATGTGTCTACAATTAACATATAAAACATATTATATGTCTTCCATTAATAAATTATGTGCTTGTGAATAAATTGAAGGCACATAATATGTTAATTGCATAAACATAATATGATTGGTGGGCTAGTTTGCAAGTTCGATGTTGGCAGTCTCCGACTACGAACTCAACGATGTACGAGGTGAAGATGTGATCACGGTTCGGTTCTGGTTCCAAACCAACAGTTCCAGAAAATGGCGAATCGGTACTGGAACCTTTTAGAATTCACAAATTTGAACTGTAAGTTCTAATCTTTTTTATTTTATTTTATTTTTATTTTTCTGTAAATTTTATTTTTAAATTTTAAAATAATCCAAATGCAACAATTTTTTTTAATTTTTAAAAAATAGTTATATCAAATATTTAAACTTTAAAATTAAACTAAAAAAGTAAAAATAATTTGGGCTTACACTTAATTTTACCAATATTAAATTGCTTATCTTATTGAAATTTCAATAAGAATCAAACCCCACGCAGCTCTCTTACCTTTTTTATGTTATATTTTTAAGAATCATTGGATTCTTTCCCTTTGGTAGCGTTCTTCTTCTTCTTCTTTTTTTTTTTTTTGTTAATTTTGTTTTCTTTTTTTTTTCCTAGTTTGGAACAGGAACCACCCAATTTTATCAAGCGTATTTCAGTTTTAAATTGAAACCTAAGCCATATAGTATGGTTTCGATTTTTGTTCGGTTTTTACAGCGCATGTTTTGGTTCAAACTGAACCGTGATCATCCCTAATGGGGCCTAGCTCTCTACAATAGGTAGCAATTTCGTTGCAGTAACTAATAGCGAAAGTTATGGCTTGCAAGGAGGCTCTTTCTTGCCTGAAGGATAGGTCCTTACTTAGTGTTTGAGTCAAGGTTGCAAAAATCGCTAGGCGCCTAGGTTTTTTTTTTTTTGTTTTAAAAAAAATTAAAAAAAATATTTTAAGTGTTAATAATTGTAAAGTGTTTAATATTGTAAGTCTTTACACTTTAATAGTTAAATATTTAATACTTATTAAGTTATTAGTTATTATTTATTAATTATTAGTGCATTACTTATTAGTTTAATTTAGTTATTACTTATTATTTTATTAAGTTATTACTTATTATTAGACTATTAGAGTATTAGTTAATACATTATAACATTAATAGTTTAAATGTTTTAGATTTATATTTTTTTAATAATAATATAAAAAAAAACTTGCCGGCCGGCCTAGGCGTCGCCTAGTCGGCCGGCTAGGCGCCCGGCCGCGGAGGAGGCCGATTTCGGCCTTCCTCGACACGGTCGGGCGCCTAGGCGCGATTTTTGCAACACTGGTTTGAGTCGAGACTAATTGCTTGAACCTATATTACGGGTTGTCTAGTAGATGGCCTGTGATGTTCTCAGTCGAGCCAGTCATATATGATTGTATTTTAATTATGATCTCTATTGGTTCTTGTCATATTTATCATATTTGTCAATCAACGAACCAACTCGCGCATGTCTTAGCCAAGGTGGTTGATCTTCAAATTGGTCTGTTGCATTGGAGGGTGCCCCTCCCACTTTTGTCATTGACTTACCGAATTAATAATAATAGTTTTTAATTTGTTGGTGGTCCTCAAAGAATTATAATATAAACTTAGCAATATATAATACAGTATCTAAAATAAAAACATTATATGTGTGGATTAGTGCTATATCCATAATTTTGTCAATATTTTAGGGCTAATATGTTTGTACATTAAGTTTAAAATATTGTATATCACATTTTACTGAAATAAAATTAATCAATTCCGTATAACACGATCTAATGTTAAAACTATTTAAAGAGCATTTGTCAAATGTAATATTATAACAATTTAATTAATCATATAATATATTACTAATCATTTAATATATTTTATGATTTTCCTTCTTTACCATCTATTATATTATTCTCTTCCCTTAAATAACCCACATTCCTCTATTATATTATTCTCTTCCCTTAAATAACTCACATTCCGTTAGTATAAACTTTAGTAATAGAATATTTCGTTAACTTTTAACTTACCCATTAATTTCTATAAGAAATGTTTTAGGTTCGAACCCCATCATAATCAAAGTTGACATAATTGTTAAATATATACTACAAATATGTTAGAGTATATTATTGAAAAGTAAGTACTCCACTCTATTACTCTTATTAAATTATTAAATAAATTAGTAGCTACAACAACAAAAATAATACATATGCATTTCTTTAATTTAAAATTTGATGTTTACAATGACTTTATACAAAAAAGTTATTCATTATAAAAAAATTTAAAAAGATATATAATTTCATTAGTTATATTGTCTTTATTTTCTACAATAAAAATTAATTATAAAAAATTTTAAAAGAGATATAATTTCATTAATTATATTGTCTTTATTTTTTACAATAAAATTTATTCATTATCAAAAAATTAAAAAGAGATATAATTTCATTAGTTATATTGTCTTTATTTTCTACAATGCAAATAATCTTTACCTTCAAATTTATTAATTAATTATATTCACTACATTATTCATTGTCTTCTTTTTACACTATGTTGTAATTAAATACTCCGTATCAAAGTTATAATACAAAAATAATGCTATATATTTATTTACCAAGTATTCTATTAATAACATAGAAAAAAATTCTTAAAAAATGATTTAAAGTGTAAATTGTATTTCTTTATTAATATGATTTAAAATGTATAAATTTTTGTTACCAAAAGTAGTATTTATTTATACTATCATTTTTAAACTAAGTGTTTAGATTATTGTTTTTACAAAATTGTAAACATTTATTTTAGAACAATTATAATCAACCTCTCATATATTATCTTGCATGCATATACTTTGAATTACCGATTTAAATAAACAAATTCAACATTCAATTACATATGCACGAGCATCTCCTATATAATATTGTATTGATATACTTTGAAATACTTATTTAAAAAATAAACATTGGGCATTGTCCTGTTCACGCAATGCATGTGAAAAACTAGTATACTAATAAATCTAAACAATCTGAACCATCCATTTGATTTAATAATTTGACCATCATTTTTTCTACTCATTATACGCCTAACTTTCTTGGACTCTTATTAGTATAGTAGATAGATATAAATAATTTCATGGAATTCATTGAATTTATCTTATTAAGATTAAGATAAATAATTTCATTAGTTATATTGTCTTTATTTTCTCCAATGCAAAGATTTTTTACATTCACCTTCATCAAATACACTCCCACATGGAAGGGAGTGGGTTCGAGCCTCAGTGGAGGCGACTGTTGACTCTTTGTGCTTCAGTAGGTTAAGAAAGTAGCTATGAACAGATACTACATTGTAACAGAGTCAGTAGTACTAAAAAAAACTTCATCAAATACATTGTCCATTTTTTTTTACAATATCTTGTTGATGGGAAAATACCACAAGGACTACATGTAGGAATCCGAAGTGTACATTTGATGTATTATTATATCCTGAAAAGTCATGTGAAAGGTCAAGTGTCCTTTAGAAAATATTATATTCTTAAAGGGTCATGACCTGTAACTATATAAAGGCCCTAACCCTTTATTGTAATTCATTCAATGTTGGCCATTCACAATACAACACACAGAGTATTGGCTTCACTGAGCTATTTCTCTCTTTTCTATCATTTTCCTCATCTTATTCAGTTCACATATCATCATATATACACTATACACTATGGTAGTTGATTGATTCTTACATCCCAAATCAATTTACACCATACCATCAATGGCGCCGTCTGTGGGGATGCAACAAAAGGCCGTCCTCTTATCAATAAAAATGGAGAATTTCTTTGTCTCAATCCTTCATTTCCCCAGCAACAACGAAGAAGAAGAGTGGAGAAGATGGGTCAAAAATCTACTGTCAAACTCCAATTCCAAAGCTACTGTTATTATTATGTTACACAAAGATTACCAAGGGTGTGTTTGGTTAACAGCTTATCCGCCAAATTTTGGCGGTTTTGACCAACTTTAACGGTTTGACTGGTCAAACCGCTAAAGAAGGCGTTTGGTTAACAGCGGTTTGGAGCAGCGGTTTGGACCGCTGCTCCAAACCGCTGAAATCCAAAACGCTGCTAATAGCAGCGTTTGGGATTGGCGTTTTGGGGAAGAATTAATTCTTCCCCAAAACGCCCTCCATTTTATTAAAAAAAATAAAAATTTCCTACGTTATTTAGAAGCCTGAGGCAGCAGCCTCAGGCTTCTCTTCTCTTCTCTTGCCCATTGGTAGGCAAGAGAAGAATAAGGGGCGTTGAGCTCCCTTTTATAAGGGAGCTCAAGGCCCCTTTTTTTAACAACTTACGATGTGGGATCAAAGATCCCACATCTTTTTAGTTTTTTTTTTCTTTTGGTTTCTTTTCTTTTTTTTCTTTTGGTTTATTAATAATAACAATATTATTATTATTATTATTATTATTATTATTATTATTATTGTTATTACTACTACTACTATTATTATTATTATTATTATTATTATTATTATTACGGAGTAGTATTATATGTATACCCTTTTGGTCATTTTACATGTTAACCGCTAATCTAAACAGTTAATTTTACCAAACATCTTTTTACAAACCGCTAATACATTTCGCTGGTCAAACTCGCTAATACAATCCGCTATTTGATAACCGCTAACACAACCCGCTACCGCTAACTGCTAACCGCCGATAACCAAACAAGCCCCAAGCCTGTTGGAATTCTAAATTCGAAATTCTAATTAAATATCAAAGTTATAATACAAAATAATGTTATATATTTATTTACCAAATATTTTATTAATACCATGAAAAAATTTAAAAAAATAATTTGAAGCTAATTATATTAACTACTTGGAGGATTGGTTGATAAAGAGAGTATTCAAATAACCCACCAAATTGAAGCGGAATCACTCTATTTTACTCTTATTGAATTACTAGTTATCACACACGTGTTGCACGATTAAACCAATGTCCAATGCGTATTTTTAAATTAGTGTTCCTTAACTGGTTAAATTAGTCATATAATAATGAGAGAGAAAAAATGCTAAATTTAAAAAAATCAAAGAAATAGTCTCGATGTTTATATATTTTAATAAAACATAACGAAATTGTAAATAGCTAAATTGCAATTAAAATAAGTAAAAACAAATAAACCACTTACATGGGAGCAAATGACATGCCGTCATTGTCACTTGTTTGGACACCGGTCCGACCATTTAAAATCCATGTGTAATTGTATTTGTGATCAAGTACTTTATAGTTTGTCCGGACAGGTTTGACAATAACATTTGAGATGATGTACCATTTGTTGGTTTCTAAAGTGATATCATATATTCCAATGTCATTATCAAACACTATTGATTAAACCTGAGTTTCTTGCATTTAGATATAGCATTTACAATGATGTTAGTGGTGAATGATAACATCTTCATAATAATAATAATAATAAAGCTAAGGGAGAAAAATTTTACTATTTACTTACTGTTTCATCCTCAAGTACGATGAGCATATACTTTTTCTCAGGCGTTCCAATAGCGTTTTTTGGTTCGTTTTTCTCAATGACATCAACTGTACAACTCCAGCCCACAGTTTGTGTGTCAATATCAATTAACTTTACTGCATTTGTCATTACTAATATCCTTGTGTCATGGAAAATATGTTCATAAATGATGTTATGAAATAATATAATGGGAACCACAACATAAATTCAAAAACCATAGATTAGGGAGTTAGGAGTAACTAAAATGTGTAGATTATAGAGGAATATAATGAGAACCACAACATTACATACAAGGATACAAGTATAGATGAACACATTATACAATAAATATATTTACATAACGATATTGAAGTTATATTAATTAATGAGTATACCATCATTGACTTTTTTAAACTGTAATCATTATGAGTACAAATACAAATAATAGAATTAGCATGATAATATTTTGACAATCATACCTATAGAATGTCAAGTAGATGGTGTGTTGCAGAATATGTTAGGTTTAGTTTTGGGTGAATACCAATGAGAAGGAGAGAGATTTATATACTGTTGTTTTGGGTAAATAATGGTTTAGTTAGGAATCTATACAAAATTGTATTATAGAATCTTATTAAGATATGGGATGATGGATAGTTTGGATAATTGGTTGTGACTACAGATCTTCTAGGCACTCCGCCAGCTTCCAATCCTGAATCCTGATGATCACCTTTTGCAATTTCTTTGTCAAAAAGGGGGAGTAAATATTAAGGAGGATTTGTTTCTGATATGATATTTTTAGAATTTTATGAAATAATTTTTGGTTATGTATGGTATGGTTGATGGATACTTAGTTTTGATATTTTCTTAGACTTTTCAATTATATTGGATTCATTCTCAGAGTGGATTATCTTTGAAGTATGAAATGTGTGAGTTATGAATATCAGATATTGATTGGTGTGGTGTTATTGGTATGTTCTGGAAATTGAATTGGCATGGTGACATTGTGTATTGAAGGAAAACTGTGCTCTAAAAGATTATTGGAAGCTTGTTGAGCATTTATGCTTTTATTTTTCATAGGCTATCTCTTGTAAACAAATATATGTAAGGTCTTTTTAATAAAATTTGATTAGATATTTAATTTGCCTTAAGAGTATATTTGTCTGAGTATTTTGACAAATAATTGCCACAGAGAGAGATTGTAAGTGCACAAATGATACACATTTGTACCCTTTTATGTTGGCCTAATTATTAGTCAAAATATAGGATTTTTTTATAGGCTTTTTTTTTTTGTTACTCTGGATCAGTTTCTGGACGTCAGACAAAATGCTCTTCAGGCCGCCTGGATCAGGGTCAGAACGTAGTACAATGAGCTAGTTTCTCTCTAACCGAATCTGGTTGTTTGATCCAAGTTTAGTGATGACTTTTAAATGATTGCAGCAGCTTATTTTGATGGGATTTCAGCTGCACAAATTCAGATCATATTGGTTGAGGGTTCGGCTATATAAATAACACATATACTTGGGATTTCTTGTTGAATTAAATTTGTAAAATCTGGTCCAGCATTTCACTAAAGCTCTACACATTTTCCTATCAATATTTCAAGTGCTATATCGTCTTTGTATGAGTGTTTGATGATGTCGTGTTGGTGATGTGTGATTGTGGCATGCGCGTGGTCAGCTTGTAGATGATAAAGGCGTTTGTGGGAGGCTTTTTGTAAACCGTAGATTGTATGGTTGTTGTGTAGCTCCTTGTAACCCTTTGTGATTATCTAGTGGATTGGGTTGACGTGAATTGCCCCGTAGACGTAGGAGTTTAGCCTCGAACTAGGTAAACAATTCTGCGGTGTCTGGTTCCTTTACTTATTGTTTATTTATTTTATTTATCTGTATCTATTTCAGTAATTAATTCAGAGAAATAATCTTGATAAAATTTAGTAGGAACCTTAGGCTTATCTTGTACATTCAAGATCCGCGGTCCTATTACAGTATAGATTTACATGTAATTTAAGATTTATAATAATAATAATAATAATAATCTATTCTATTAATAAAAATAATATCCTCAACTCTAAATTCCCGCTTAAAACACACCTATACTATTAAGGTTTGCGTAATATTGAAAAATATGGTAATTTATACTATTAAGGTTTGCGTAATATTGAAAAATATGGTAATTCAATTCCTATTCGTTTGCGTAATATTGAAAAATATGGTAATTCAATTCCTATTCGTAATACAATTGTAAATTAAAATATACTAATACAATTCCTAATAAAATATATTCTTATCTACGTTCCTATTCGTAATACAATTTTAGATTAAAATTACTAATCGTAATAATACAGTACATATATTTCTGTGCAATGCAATCTATACTATTAATAAAAACAATATCCTTAACTTAAAATTCTCGCTTAAAACACTCATATACTATTAAGGTTTGCGTAATATTGAAAAATATGGTAATTCAATTCCTATTCGTAATACAATTGTAAATTAAAATATACTAATACAATCTATCTATCTATACTACTAATAAAAACAATATCCTCAACTTAACTTCCCGCCCAAAACACTCCTACACTATTAAGGTTTGCGTAATATTAAAAAATATAGTAATATAATTCCTATTCGTAATACAATTGTAAATTAAAATATACTAATACAATTCCTAATAAAATATATTCTTATCTACGTTCCTATTCGTAATAAAATTCTAGATTAAAATTACTAATCGTAATAATACAGTACATATATTTCACTGCAATGCAATCACTAATAAAAACAATATCTTCAACTCTAAATTCCCGCTTAAAACTCTCCTATACTATTAAGGTTTGCGTAATATTGAAAAATATAGTAATTCAATTCCTATTCATAATACAATTGTAAATTAAAATATACTAATACAATTCCTAATTAATACAATTGTAAATTAAAATATACTAATACAATTCCTAATAAAATATATTCTTATCTACGTTCTTATTCTACAATTCCTAATAAAATATATTCTTATCTACGTTCTTATTCGTAATAAAATTCTAGATTAAAATTACTAATCGTAATAATACAGTACATATATTTCTCTGCAATGCAATCTATACTATAAATAAAAAGCATCATCAACTTTAAATTCCCACTCAAAACACTCCTATACTATTAAGGTTTGCGTAATATTGTAAAATATGGTAATACAATTCCTATTCGTAATACAATTGTAAATTAATATATACTAATACAATTCTTAATAAAATATATTCTTATCTACGTTTCTATTCTTAATACAATTCTAGATTAAAATTACTAATCGTAATAATACAGTACATATATTTCTCTGCAATGCAATCTATACTATAAATAAAAAGCATATCATCAACTTTAAATTCCCACTCAAAACTCTCCTATACTATTAAGGTTTGCGTAATATTAAAAAATATAGTAATATAATTCATATTCGTAATACAATTGTAAATTAAAATATACTAATACAATTCTTAATAAAATATATTCTTATCTACGTTCCTATTCGTAATAAAATTCTAGATTAAAATTACTAATCGTAATAATACAGTACATATATTTCACTGCAATACAATCACTAATAAAAACAATATCCTCAACTCTAAATTCCCGCTTAAAACTCTCCTATACTATTAAGTTTGCGTAATATTGAAAAATATAGTAATTCAATTCCTATTCGTAATACAATTGTAAATTAAAATATACTAATACAATTCCTAATAAAATATATTCTTATCTACGTTCTTATTCGTAATAAAATTCTAGATTAAAATTACTAATCGTAATAATACAGTACATATATTTCACTGGAATGCAATATATACTATTAATAAAAACAATATCCTCAACTTTAACTTCCCGCCAAAACACTCCTATACTATTAAGGTTTGCGTAATATTGAAAAATATGGTAATACAATTCTCATTCGTAATACAATTGTAAATTAATATATACTAATACAATTCTTAATAAAATATATTATTATCTACGTTCCTCTTCGTAATACAATTCTAGATTAAAATTACAAATTGTAATAATACAGTACATATATTTTTCTGCAATGCAATCTATACTATTAATAAAAAGCATATCCTCAACTTAAAATTCCCGCTCAAAACACTCATATACTATTAAGGTTTGCGTAATATTGTAAAATATGGTAATACAATTCCTATTCGTAATACAATTGTAAATTAATATATACTAATACAATTCTTAATAAAATATATTCTTATCTACGTTTCTATTCGTAATACAATTCTAGATTAAAATTACTAATCGTAATAATACAGTACATATATTTCTCTGCAATGCAATCTATACTATAAATAAAAAGCATATCCTCAACTTTAAATTCCCGCTCAAAACACTCATATACTATTAAGGTTTGCGTAATATTAAAAAATATGGTAATTTAATTCCTATTCGTAATACAATTCGTAATAATACAGTACATATATTTCTCTGCAATGCAATCTATACTATAAATAAAAAGCATATCATCAACTTTAAATTCCCACTCAAAACACTCCTATACTATTAAGGTTTGCGTAATATTGTAAAATATGGTAATACAATTCCTATTCGTAATACAATTGTAAATTAATATATACTAATACAATTCTTAATAAAATATATTCTTATCTACGTTTCTATTCGTAATACAATTCTAGATTAAAATTACTAATCGTAATAATACAGTACATATATTTCTCTGCAATGCAATCTATACTATAAATAAAAAGCATATCCTCAACTTTAAATTCCCGCTCAAAACACTCATATACTATTAAGGTTTGCGTAATATTGAAAAATATGGTAATTCAATTCCTATTCGTAATACAATTGTAAATTAATATATACTAATACAATTCTTAATAAAATATATTCTTATCTACGTTTCTATTCGTAATACAATTCTAGATTAAAATTACTAATCGTAATAATACAGTACATATATTTCTCTGCAATGCAATCTATACTATAAATAAAAAGCATATCCTCAACTTTAAATTCCCGCTCAAAACACTCATATACTATTAAGGTTTGCGTAATATTAAAAAATATGGTAATTCAATTCCTATTCGTAATACAATTGTAAATTAAAATATACTAATACAATTCCGAATAAAATATATTCTTACTTGTCGGCGCACACGAGTCAAGCCTTTCAAGTTCATTTCTGGATTTGGTTTGCACCCCCTGCGCGCGAGAGAGAGGCTCTATACTATACAATTCAATAAGCCTTAGAAAGACTCTTGTATAAGTAGTTGTGCAAACTCACTTTCTAAACCAATGTGGGACAAAAGTTACTTGAAAGCTTTTTTCTCTCCATTTTTCTAACTCAAATGGGTCAACTTCGAGAACCAATTTCTCATTCACCCATTATCCTTTTTTAGCGTACAATATATCAAACTTTTCGTCTAACTACTAAGAACCCGAATCCACTTTAACCCAACTCAAATCGAAAGTGTACCCCACATATATTTGTACTACAATATACCCACTAATAATTATAAACTATTATGAACACTCATAAAATGTTTAAGAAAAATAAAGATTTAAAATGTTTTTGTCAATGTACAACATTATAAACTATTATGAACACTCTTAAAAATATTTTGCAAAGCAAAATCTCCTTCATTGTCTTGAGAAATTTGGTATTTAGATTTAAACTGGGGTTCACTTTATAAGAACATTATTCATCATTTTATTATATAAAATTAATATAATAGCTAATAAGAATATTTTTACAATGAGGTCATGGTTATCCTTAATGAGGTCTGGCTTTCTACGGCGGATGACAGTTTCGTGAATCATGGTTATCCTTAATGAGGTCTGGCTTTCTACAATGGGTGACAGTTTCGTGAACTGTGGTTATCCTTAACGAGGTCTGGTTTTCTACAACGGGCGGGTGACAGTTTGGTGGAGGCTCTTTCTTGGATGAAGGATAGGTCCTTGCTTAATGTTTGAGTCGAGACTAATTGCTTGAACCTATATTACAGTTGTTTAGTAGATGGTCGGTGATGTCTTCTGTCGGGTCAGTCATATGTGATTGCATTTCAATTATGAACTCTATTGGCTTTTGTCATATTTATCATGCTTGTCGATGAACGACGATGAACGAACCAACTGGCCAATGCCTTAACTATGCAGTTGGTCCTCAAGTTGATCTGTTGCACTGAATGGTGCCCTGAATTAATATCTTTCGTCGTCGGTGGTCCTCAAAAAAATTATAATATAAATTTAGCAATATATAATATAGTATATTTACAATAAAAACATTATATTTGTGGATTCATGCTATATCCATAATTTTGTCTATATTTTAGAGCTAATATGTTTGTACATTAAGTTTAAAATATTGTACATCATATTTTACTGGAATAAAATTAATTAATTCTATTATAACAACTATTTAAAAAGCATTTGTCAAAACTACTTTCTCAACCTACTGAAGTACAAATGGTCAATGTAGTATCTGTTCATAATTACTTTCTCAAAAGGGTCAATGTAGTAAATGTAGTATCTGTTCATAACTACTTTCTTAAAAAGGTCAATGTAGTAAGGTAGTATTTGTTCATAACTACTTTATCAAAAGGGTCAATGTAGTAAGGGTAGTATTTGTTCATAACTACTTTCTCAACCTACTGAAGACCTACTCTACTACTTTCTTAAAAGGGTACTTTCTCAACCAAAGGGGTACAAAGGGTCAAACAGTTGCCTCTACTGAGGCTCAAACCCACTCCCATCATTCATGTGGGAGTGTAAATCGGGACATCGGGTGCCACTAGACCACAAGGTCTTTGGCAATATTATAACAATCTAATTAATCATATAATATATTACTAATCATTTAATTAATTTTATTTCAAAATTATTGACTCACATATTTGAATTATTTCTCTTTTTTTATTATATACCTAAATAATATGGTAATAATTAATTTAATATTAATCAAATACTCAAATAGTGTTTTTTTTTTCAAAATATAAGACTTTTACAAGTATAACTATGATAGCTTTAAAATAAAATTTTAATTATTTTTTATTGATAATTATTTCTTATTTAAATTATAATTTTAATATTGGGCTTAAACATTCACACATCGTGCCTAAAAATAACTAGTTAGGATCTGTTTGAAAATCAGAAAAATGATTTCTGGAAAATATTTTTTGAAAAATGAGTTATTTTTCAGAAAATATTTTCTTTTCCAGTGTTTGGGTTGCATTCCGGAAAATTATCTTGGTGTGTTTGGTTCATTTTCTAAAAAATTCGCAGAATTATTATTTTTATTATTGTTTTTGTTGTTGTTATGAAATTCCTAATCATACAAAAATCCAAGAATATTAAAAAAAAAAAACAAAAACAAAAAAAAACAAAAAGAAAACAAAAAACAAAAAAACAACAACTTCCCTGGTTTCTGACACGGCGCAATTTACATACTGTATGTTCACAATTTACATACTGAATATTCACAATTTACATACCGAATGTTCACAATTTTTATATAATTAATGTTCACCGTTTACATAATGAATGTTCACAATTTTATATACTGAATGTTCACAATTTTATATATTGAATGTTTACAATTTACATACTGAATGTTCACAATTTAAATTGTGAACATTTAATATGTAAATTGTGAATATTCAGTATATAAATTGTGTATTTTGATCCGGGTCTACATTACAGGTGAACCGAGTCCATGGCTAACTATTGCATCCAAACCCGTAGACTTGTGCAAATGAAACATAAGTTTTAGCCTAGTAGGACCGTAGCATAGGTTTGTTATTATCTACTATACTAATAAGAGCCAAAGAAAGTTAGGCCTAAAATTGGAAGAAAAAATGGCGGTCAAATTATTTAATCAAATGGATGGTTCAGATTGTTTAGATTTATATTTTTCCTTGAGATTTCCTAATTTATCCTTAATTATATGATTATGGCTAAAGTGTCATTCCGCACCATGAATTATATTGGATTATTCATGCCGCACCTTGAACTTTCATAACGTCCATTTCGATACACAAACCGTTAATTTTTTTTCATCTAGCATTTTTCACAGGTTACCAGGTTACTATGATGACATGGCACAAGTAATTAGCTTATGTGGATCTTCTTTTTAAGTCAACTCAAAATTTTTAAGTAAACCCAAAAAATCAACGCCTCACGCTGCCCCTCCTCCGTGCCTTCAGCCAGACCAGTGCTCACTAGACCAAATCACCACAGCCCCTCCACAATCCACTGCTCCTCCCCTCCCTTGCGGCAGCGTGCATCGAGCCCACCCGACGACCTACCTAGGGGTGACCGCGCTTCGTTCTTCGCGGTTCCAACAAACCAAAACCGGAACCTTATATAAAGGTTCTGGTTCCAATTCAACCGGAATTTTTTTTAGTATATATAATTATATATAATATGTTTTGTTATTATAAAAATCATATTATAATTTTTTTAATTATTATTTTGGCTACTGCCTACTGGCAGTAGCTAAATATATATATTTTTTTAAATGTATTTAGCTACTGCCAGTAGCTAAATGCCTAAATATAAGATATTTTTTTTATTTTACGGTTCAGGTACCGGTTGTTGGGCTGGAAAAGGTTTAGAAGAAAATAAAAAAAAAATTAAAACAAAAAGATGAAGAAAACAAAAAAAAGTCCAAGTCAGCATAGATTACCTATAACTTGTAGGTAACCTGTAAAAAATGCTAGATGAAAAAAAAATTAATGGTTTGTGTATCGAAATGGACGTTATGAAAGTTTAAGGTGCGGCATGAATAATCCAATATAGTTCATGGTGCGGGATGACACTTTAGCCTATGATTATCCGTTAAGTTTTCCGTTAAATATTCTCTTCTCCGTTAACTTTTAACTTACCCATTAATTTTTATAAGAAAGGTCTTAGGTTCGAACCTCATCCGAATCAAATTTGGCATAATTAAGTTTCTCACTCTATTTTACTCTTATTAAATTAAATAAATTAATAGCTACAACAAAAAATGATACATATGTATTTCTTTAATTTAGAATTATGTGTTTACAACGCCTTTATTTGAAAAAAATTATTCATTATCAAAAAATTAAATTAAATAAGAGAAATAATTTCATTAGTTATATTGTCTTTATTTTCTCTCATGCAAAGATCCTTTACATTCAAATTTATCAATTGATATTCATTGCATTGTCCATTATCTTATTTTTACAATATCTTGTAATTAAATATCAAAATTATAATACAAAATAATGTTATATATTTATTTACCAAGTATTTTATTAATATCATGAAAAAAAATTTAAAAATAATTTGAAGCTAATTATATTAACTACTTGGGGATTGGTTGACAAAGAGAGTACTCAAATAACCCAACAAATTGAAGCGAATTACTCTATTTTACTCTTATTGAATTAAATAAATTAGTTGTTACAACAAAAAATGATACATTTGGATTTCTTTAATTTAGAATTATGTGTCTACAATGCCTTTATTTAAAAAAAAAATATTCATTATCAATAAATTAAATAAGAAAAATAATTTCATTAGTTATATTGCCTTTATTAACTCTAATGCAAAGATTCTGTACATTCAAATTCATCAATTGATATTCATTACATTGTCCATTATGTTCTTTTTACACTATCTTGTAATTAAATATCAAAGTTATAATACAAAATAATGTTATATATTTACTTACCAAGTATTTTATTAATACCATGAAAAAATAAAAAAGAATAGTTTGAAATCAATCATATTAACTACTTGGAGATTTGTTGACAATGAAAGTACTCAAATAACCCATTACCCAACAAATTGAAACGAGAAAGTAAACTACCTTTTAATATCTTTGGAATAAATCATATTTAAAATTTTCAAATTTTTACTAATTTATTTAATCTTTTTCTTTAAACTAGGGATTTTTTTATCCACAATAACTCATTCAACAATAATGGTTGAAATCAAATGAACCTCGAGCAGAACACCTAAAGGAAAGTCCATAGCTCCTATATCATAATCTCATTGCATGACGTTGTCATCTGTGCTACCAACAATAATCCAATTACAAATAACACACTACCAACAAAAAGGGAGAGAACAAATAGTAAAGATGATGAAAACAATGACAATGTTACTCAAAAAAGAATTAAGAATACTTAGAAAAATTCAAACTAAAAGTAGTACTCCGTATTTATTTAGACTATCATTTTTAGACCAAATATTTAGACTATTGATTTTACAAAGTTGTAAACATTTATTTTAGTGACAATTATAATGAATTTCCTATATTATATTGGATTCATATACTTTGAGCTATATATTTAAATAAACAAATTCGACATTTAATTACCTATGTATAAACTTCTAGTATATAATCTTGCATTGATATACTTTCAAATATTTATTTAAATATAAACATTGGGTATTAACCAATTCGCACCATGCGCGTGTAAAACTAGTTATAATAATAAGTTACAATAAACTCCGACTATATATATATATATATATATATCATAAGATCAAGTTTAATGACATGAGGTCTTTAAAAAAAATCAAATGAAGTATTTGATTTTCAATAGGAGAAAAATTAGCCAAATTGTTAGCATGCATTATCTTTAAGGATATTAATGATTAATAATCGTTAACATTCCTCAGGAACAGATAACATATCTATTCTATTCATTATCTATTGATCTAATTTCTCATATAAAATAACCCTAAACTCATCATTTGCCACATTTAGTTCATAATAATATGAACAAACTCTTTTCTAATCCGCAATTTCCAGCTGGTGTTACTGTTCTTCTTGTTGACGATGATGCTACCTGTCTACGAATACTAGAAGCTTTGCTACTGGCATGCGAATACAAAGGTGCTTTTCTTCTTTCTTTAATTTCTACTCCATTTCCTAGCTAAAAGATAGGACATGCCGTTTGCCTTGCCTGCAGTGGTGAAATGTAGAGGGGCTATAGATGCTTTGAGAATCCTTCAAGAGGGTAAAGAGGAGATCGACATTGTTTTAAGCGAGCTACACATGTCTCGCGTCAATGGATTCAAGCTTCTCGATCAAATCATTGGACTTCAAATTGACCTGCCTGTTGTGAGTAAGCACTTTCAATTTCATCTCATTGCTCAATCTATAAGAAATTTGAAAATTCAATCGGTAAGCACTCACACCGCTCACCTTAAAAGGAAGGGCTGTTCGTAAATTAAAGCAAAGCAGTACAGAACTGAGTTCAAAACGTCATGAGACAGTTTGGTCAATTTGGTCCATATTCACATTGAGAGGACCGGAAAGGTCCCACCTCTGGTGGATCAGTTATCGCGCCAATAATAAATGCTAGGTGGCCAAGTGCAGAACGGTTGAAAGCATCTAAGTAGTAAGTTCACCCCAGGGAAGACACAACTTACTTTTTTATTTATAGATTACCATCACATTGTTTGAGACAAGCCAGGACCCTGTCTCATGCTCTTAGGGACTTTATCGGCCTCCCCCAACAATATCTAGTACTGAAAATTAATTGGCTTAATTGATGGTATCAGTGATGTCGAGTGACGAGAGAGTAGATGCAATAAAGAAGATAGTGATCCAGGGGGCATGTGGCTACTTACTAAAGCCGGTGAGGAGGGAAGAAATCAAGCTCTTATGGCAGCATGTTGTTCGTCACAAACAGGGGAATTTGGGGAAGGGCACAAGGCCGCCGCAGGCGGCGGAGTTTTGGGATTCCGGTGAGATGCCGCGGCAACAGAAAAGTGTAGAAAACTGTGGAAGCTCAAACAATAATAGGGATGAAGATACTAATGCTACTGCTACTACGGTCAAGGTTAAGAAACCGCGATTGGTGTGGACACCACAGCTTCACCAGCAATTTGTGGCTGTTGTCAACCAAATTGGTCTTAGAAGTATGAATCTATTGGCCTTTAGTTTTCTTGCATTCATATTTTTTCTTTTTTTTTTTTTTATTTCTTCTGATCTGTAACTAATTAGTTGGCTTCACCTATTGGGTTTTAGATGCTGTTCCAAAGAAAATATTGGATTTGATGAACGTTCCCCATCTAACCAGAGAAAATGTTGCCAGTCATCTCCAGGTACATCTGTATATCCTACCTTGATAGAATTGAATTGAATAAGCTAAGTGCAATTATTGTAAGACAGATTTGCAACACTTGCATTATGAATAGTAATTAATTGTAGATTTAATGAAATAACATTTTGAAAGCGAAATAATTTACTAAAACTAATAATGTAGAAATATCGGCTTCATCTACAAAGAAATGGGGATCAGAATTCATACAAGAGGTTGAGCATTCATCACCTCCATTATGAAGACATGGTGTTGAACAAGAACAATGCACAACAAGCAGTGATGCCAGCGGTGTTCGACCATCCTGACGGCCGTGACTATAACTATGTTAATGTTTACAACTATGGCGGCCTAGGCCGAGGAGTAGGAGGGAGTACAACTCCTATGGACGCAATCAACTACTTTTCGACTTTTTCGCCCCATCAACCCCAATCCACCGGGTATACATACAATAATAATAATCCCAACCAGTTGGGAAACACTTCCTCCGCTTCCAGCAAGCGCCAACAAGATCAGACTCAGGTTTGTACTTAGTTACTTTTAAACTATTTCAACCTTACTAAATAAATTTTTACTTTTAAACCATTTCACTCTTACTAAGTAAACTGTAACCAGAAAACTTATTACTTTTGTGCAATTGACCTATTGAAAATTATATTAGATTACTTTTGTCTAATTGAACTATTAAAGATTATATTAGATTACACCGGAACTTATTACTTTTGTGCAATTGACCTATTGAAAATTATATTAGATTACTTTTGTCTAATTGAGCTATTAAAAGTTATGTTAGATTACTTTTGTCCAATTGAGCTATTGAAAATTATATTAGATTAAAAAAAAATATGTGTAATTGTAATTGCTTTATTTATAGCAGAAGACATAAAAATTTAGGCAAAACAAAATAGTAACACTCATTTCAAAATATTGAAGAATTTTATATCTGCTCATTATTTTTCTATTTTGTGTGTTGCAGTACAATGGCGAAGGAGATTTTGGAGTCTCTTTGTACGATTTTTCTGGCACGGATAGTAATTACACATAACTTGTATGTATGATATACAGATGCTTACGGATATAAGAACTTAATATTTAATTTAGTGATATTTAATTTAGTGATATTATACATTCTTATAAATGGAATTGAGAATTCTAAAGAGCTGTCATATTGTCAACAATTTTTATGAAGTTGAACAGCAACTCTTTGTACAATTTTGTTGAAAACATTGTCCCTACAATTTTGTTGAAAATATTGTCCCTTTGGAACGGGAACATTGATAGATCATCATTAGAAGGTATGTTTTCATTATGTATTAATCTCAAAAGAAATATATTACGTAAATTATTAATATGTATTATTAATTTTATCATTATTATGAAAATTAATTACTCATTTGTTATTATTTGTATATACTATTTACTATTTATTATGAATTTTTTTATAGAAATTATTATTGGTTATAGAAATAATAGTTTGATAATTTTTAACATGTATTTTTTTTACATTATTACTCTAATACATAGAGAGAGGGGAAGGTAAGTAAAAATTGATATGAGCCATCCATTTAGGTAGATCATGATATAATGTAATTAGGAAAAATAAAAGATGTTAAAATGTTTTTACAAATGTACAACATTATAAACTATTATGAAAACTCTTAGAGCATCACCATCAGTGAAGCTTGAGCAAATAATGTTAGAGATTGAAATGGGGGTTATCTGCAAATGGGGGTTATCTGCAAATGAGAGTTCATACAACAGTGTTTTCTGACAAAAGGGATTAAGGCCAGGTCTTCGCTGTGCGCGTTTAGTAAGGGATTAAGGCCAGGTCTTCGCTGTGCGCGTTTGGCGCACAGTTGGGCGCCCATGCGGTAACCAGAGAGGTCAGACTCCTCTCAGGCCAGGTCTTCGCTGTGCGCGTTTAGCAAGGGATTAAGGCCAGGTCTTCGCTGTGCGCGTTTGGCGCACAGTTGGGCGCCCATGCGGTAACCAGAGAGGTCAGACTCCTCTCTTGGTTTTCTCTAGTTTCCATCTCTGTGTTCCGGTTGAAAATTAGAGAGTCGAGATTCTCTATCTGATCGAAAATCAGAGATGGTGGTTTTCAATCGGAAAAGGTGATTTTTATGATTTCCGATGGAGGTTGTCGACTTGAAGATGGAGAAGGAGGGAAGAGAAAAACCCTATGCCCCAAGTCTGGAAAATGCCTTCCCCCAAAGCTATTTTTCTTTGACTTTTGTTTTCCATGTCTTGCCAAACACTAGAAGCCCGAAAAATGATTTCCATAAATCATTTTTTGGGCTTCCAAACACACCCTTAAAGTGGATGGAATATGGATGCTTCTAAAAAATCTGTTATATTTAATATGCTCCATTAGGTTTGATTTTGCACCATAACGTGTTTAGAAATGCACCAAGGTGTGGTGCATTTTTGTGGTGCATTTGTGCATTCCACTCTGGTGCATTTCTGAACACGTGGTGGTGCATGACAACACGTCCACACGGGAAGGCATGCTCACATTTGATCCAGACGTCTGTGTGGGTAATCATTGAATATGGAAGCCGTGGAACTTTTCTAATAACGATTAGGAAATATTTTGTGTTGTAATAAGAAATTGGTTCCTAATTTGCTATTCCAAAAAAATATTTGAAATCAAGGATATTTAGAGATTTTTGTGAATGAAATGCTTGAAAATTGATTATTTTGATTTTTTTAATATTTGAAATCTAGTATTATAAATTATCTTATTTTTTAACTTAAAATTCGTCATTCAATCTGCATCCAATCCGTTATTAGCGGATCGAATCCGTACTCTTTTTAGTGGTAAGTTAACTTTCGTGACTTGAAAAAGAGTAGCATATATAATAAATGACAGAATAGCTAAAGACCATAATACACAACTTATTTTCTCATCTATAGGCCACTATCACATTGTTTGAGACAAGCTAGGAGCCTGTCTCGCACCCTTAGGGACTTTATCCGCAAAGTCCGCTTCGGCCCAACAATATTTAGTACTGAAAATTAATTAGCTTAATTGATGGTATCAGTGATGTCGAGTGACGAGAGAGTAGATGCAGTAAAGAAGGTAGTGATCCAGGGGGCGTGTGGATACTTACTAAAGCCGGTGAGGAAGGAAGAAATCAAGCTCTTATGGCAGCATGTTGTTCGTCACAAACAGGGGAATTTGGGGAAGGGCGGCATAATAAGGAGGCCGCAGGCGGCGGCGTTTTGGGATTCCGGTGAGATGCCGCCGCAGCAGAAAAGTGTAGAAAACTGTGGAAGCTCAAACAATAATAGGGATGAAGATACTAATGCAACTGCTACTATGGCCAATGTTAAGAAACCGCGATTGGTGTGGATACCACAGCTTCACCAGCAATTTGTGGCTGTTGTTAACCAAATTGGTCTTAGAAGTATGAATCTATTGGCCTTTAGTTTTCTTGCATTCATATTTTCTATTTCTTCTGATCTGTAACTAATTAGTTGGCTTCACCTATTGGGTTAGATGCTGTTCCAAAGAAAATATTGGATTTGATGAACGTTCCCCATCTAATCAGAGAAAATATTGCCAGTCATCTCCAGGTACATCTATATATATCCTATGATAGAATTGAATTGAATAAGCTAAGACTATCATCCGCAGCTCCGCAGCTTGGTGTCAGAATTGCTAACACCTGCAAACTGTATACTTTTATTCTAAGATGACGTGAAAGAGAGAATTCTATAAAAGAGGAATGTTTAGTGATATAACATTTTGAAAGTCATATAATTTACTAAACTAATAATGTAGAAATATTGGCTTCATCTACAAAGGAATGCGGATCAGAATTCACACAAGAAGTTTAGCATTCATCACCTCCATTATGAAGACATGGTGTTGAACAAGAACCATGAACAACAAGCATAGGTAACAATGGCCGAGGAGTAGGAGGTAGTCCAACCATAGGTAACTACATTCTCAATACAACTACTGTGTATGCCGTCAACTACTTTTAGGCTTTTTCGCCCCAACAATGTTATCTCCTCCCTGGAACCCCAACCGACTGCCTGTATAGGCAATAATAATCCCGAGGCTTTCAGCATGCTTCGCCAACTAGATCAGACTTAGGTTTGTATTTCACCCATATTACTTTTGTCCCTTGGTTATTTAAAAATGTGCAATCAAATTATCACGCTAAAAAAAATATGTATCATTTTTTTATGTAACTACTAATTTATTTAATTTAATAAGAGTAAAATAGAGTGATTCCGCTTCAATTTGTTGGGTTATTATTTGAGTACTCTCTTTGTCAACCAATCCCCAAGTAGTTAATATAATTAGCTTCAAATTATTTTAAATTTTTTTCGTAGTATTAATAAAATACTTGGTAACTAAATATATAACATTATTTTGTACTATAGCTTTGATATTTAATTACAAGATACTGTAAAAATAAGATAATGGACAATGTAATTAATATCAATCGATAAATTTGAATGTAAAGAATCTTTGCATGAGAGAAAATAAAGACAATATAACTAATGAAATTATTTCTCCTATTTAATTTAATTTTTTGATAATGAATAATTTTTTCAAATAAAAGTATTGTAGACACATAATTCTAAATTAAAGAAATACATATGTATCATTTTTTGTTGTAGCTACTAATTTATTTAATTTAATAAGAGTAACATAGAGTGAGAAACTTAATTATGTCAAATTTGATTGAGATGAGGTTCGAATCTAAGACCTTTCTTATAGAAATTAATGGGTAAATTAAAAGTTAACGGATAATCATAAAAGTAAGGTTAAATTAGATAATCTCTATTAATAATATTAATCTGAATTATCTTAACCATCTATTTGATTAAATAATTCATCTGAACCATCCATTTGATTAAATAATTTGACCGCCATTTTCCTTGGTTATTTAAAAATGTGCAATCAAATTATCACGCTAAAAAAAATATGTATCATTTTTTATGTAACTACTAATTTATTTAATTTAATAAGAGTAAAATAGGATGATTCCGCTTCAATTTGTTGGGTTATTATTTGAGTACTCTCTTTGTCAACCAATCCCAAGTAGTTAATATAATTAGCTTCAAATTATTTTAAATTTTTTTCATAGTATTAATAAAATACTTGGTAACTAAATATATAACATTATTTTGTACTATACTTTGATATTTAATTACAAGATATGTAAAAATAAGATAATGGACAATGTAATAATATCAATGATAAATTTGAATGTAAAGAATCTTTGCATGAGAGAAAATAAAGACAATATAACTAATGAAATTATTTCTCTATTTAATTTAATTTTTTTGATAATGAATAATTTTTCAAATAAAAGTATTGTAGACACATAATTCTAAATTAAAGAAATACATATGTATCATTTTTTGTTGTAGCTACTAATTTATTTAATTTAATAAGAGTAACATAGAGTGAGAAACTTAATTATGTCAAATTTGATTGAGATGAGGTTCGAACTAAGACCTTTCTTATAGAAATTAATGGGTAAATTAAAAGTTAACGGATAATCATAAAAGTAAGGTTAAATTAGGTAATCTCTATTAATAATATTAATCTGAATTATCTTAACCATCTATTTGATTAAATAATTCATCTGGACCATCCATTTGATTAAATAATTTGACCGCCATTTTTTCTACCCATTTTAGGCCTAACTCTCTTTGGCTCTTATTAGTATAGTAGATATTAATCTGAATTATCTTAACCATCTATTTGACTAAATAATTCATCTGGACCATCCATTTGATTAAATAATTTGACCGCCATTTTTTCTACCCATTTTAGGCCTAACTCTCTTTGGCTCTTATTAGTATAGTAGATATTAATCTGAATTATCTTAACCATCTATTTGATTAAATAATTTGACCGCCATTTTTTCTACCCATTTTAGGCCTAACTCTCTTTGGCTCTTATTAGTATAGTAGATATTTGTATATAATCATCATCTTATAACAATCTAAATTCTATCTCTAGTTATTAACATGTGTTTTTACTCTATTTAGTTTACATTATTATCCTAATATATATAGGAGGTTCACATAAAAATATATTCTCATGTAAAAAGTAAAAATTGATATGATCCATCCATTTAGGTAGATCATGATATAACATAATTAGAAAAAGTAAAGATTTTAAAATGTTTTTTACCAATGTACAATATTATAAACTATTATGAACACTCTTAAAAATATTTTGAGAATTTGTTGTTTGGATTTAAATTTGTGTTCTATTATCCATTACTGTATTATATAAAATTTTAAAAAAAATATTATTTTCATTCCAATTTAAAGATCATGTGTAATGTGGTAAGAAAAGATTAAAAGAATATAAAACAAAGATGTATCATATTTATGGTAATGATAGATAAACAATGTTACCAATTCATCATTAGAGAAAGTAAGGATGTCGTAAATTTGGTCCAATCTATTAAATCGTTCGGATCCAATTTTTTTTTTTTTAATTGGAAGGGGATACGTAAACGGCGCAAATTATATTGTGGATCACGATCATAGCTGATACTGCAGTTGTATTGAACGGATACTGCAGTTGTGTTGAAAGGAAACTGCAGTTGCACGGAACAGAGGCCATTCATCAGTTCAACACAACTGCAGTATCTGTTCAAGATAACCGCAGTATCTTTTCAATACAACTACAGTTCCAGATGGATGACACGACCTCTGTTTCGCGCAATTGCAGTTCCCTTTCAACACAAGTGCAGTATCCTTTCAACACAACTGCAGTATCAGTTCAGCACAACTGTAGTATCAACCATTACCCATGGTCCACAGTATAACGACGGCCTAAACGGTTCCTTACAAATCATCCGGAGAATATGCATACAAACAGGTAACTTCTTGGAAATTTTGGCGAGAGCATCCGCTACCCGGTTATTCTCACGAGCTACTGCGGCAATCTGCTATATTTTGAAATTTCGAAGCTCCTCTCTACACGCTTCTAATATGTTGTGAGCCACAATGTTGGGCGATCTGGAATTATTCAAATACTTCGCAATCTCCTCCGAGTCAGTTTCAATAATCACTCTTGTTTTTGAACCCCATATAAGCAGCTAGTTGCCTATACTATATATGAAGCCTTGATTCCATTCTCCTGAGTTATCCCTTATGATGCCACCACAGATGGCTCTGTTATATATAGATTCTATTTTATTTTTCATAGAATCTATATCCTCTTGATAGGTGAGTATGTTGTCCGTTATTTGCCTTCCCAGAACGGAGCTCGTTTGGTGTGGTCCAACTAGCTTCCTTGAAATACCTTTGAGCCTTGTAGGCATAATCATGGTTAGGAGTTTGTATGAAACATTACACAAGCCTATTGGACGAAATTGCTTCACACTGTTTGGACTCGACACCTTTGGGATAAGCGACACTCTGGAGGCAACTCTCCCTTTTCTAAAAAATCTATAGCAAATTTAGTTAGACACCCCCCAACTATATCCCGTGTCTTTTGATAGAAACTCGCACTATACCCATCCGATCCAGGTGCCTTAAAAGGCGCCATGTTAAACAAAGCTAGCTTGACTTCTTCTGGGCATATTGATAGAAACTCGCACTATACCTCATATAGTCTGCATCACTAAGGGGACTCAACATTTCCTAGAGCTCTGTCAAAGCAAGATTGTGGTAGCTTGGTTACCTGACACCTTAGGTTCGAGTAAGCATAATAAAGACGAATTATAAGAATGCAAAAATTGCTTCAGGGTGTGCCTAAATATTTTTGAGGTCGCACCCTGACAATTCCAAACTAAAAAAATCATAGTCAAGGTAGAAAGAAACACATGCACTCAAAAGTGCAACCGGTTTGAAGCCTCAGGACCATCAGGGTTATACCGTCTCTCTGCCTCAAGCATGGCCTCATCAGGGGGTTCAGCCATGTTCAAAAACAACCTCACAATGTCAAGAGGTTCATTCTCGTATGTATTTTCAAAATCCGCCAGTGTGGGAAAGGCCGGATGGTCATCAGCATGGTAAATCACCATGCTGGATATATTTTTTTCTTTGTTCGAACCCCAGACTACTGTGTGCTCCGATTCTGCTGCTAGAGAAGCCTCTGACATCCCCTATGTATGGGTGTCAAGCCTCTGACATGTGCTCCCTTCGCCCCCTATAAATACCGCATTAAATGCTAGGGAGAGGGACTTTTGACATTTCCATATAAACATTGTTAACTCGAGACTCTAACCCACTGTCACCTTTCCCAAGCTTGACCGCTTAAACCAACAAGCAGACAACTAAAGGGTCACCTTTCCCGAGCTTGACCGCTTAAACCGACTAAAGGGTCACCTTTCCCGAGCTTGACCGCTTAAACCGACTAAAGGGTCACCTTTCCCGAGCTTGACCGCTTAAACCAACAAGCAGACGACTAAAGGGTCACCTTTCCCGAGCTTGACCGCTTAAACCAACAAGCAGACGACTAAAGGGTCTACATACGATCCAACCATACTATTTATACGTATTTGTAGGTACGACAATATTTACCACATTAACTGGAATTTGATTGATTTTTACCGTTCACCAAAGTAATGGATCAAGTAATGGATCATGCTGATAATGTGTTATAATCCCCTTCAGCCCTTAGCGCTTTCCCCGTTGAAACGGATTGAATAGCAATAATGTAAAGAGTAAAAGAAAGAAAGAGAAAATTGACAATATTATAGGACTATAGGTAATTAGAATTTCATTCACCAACATTCCAAATACAATACATGTCTATATATACAATGCTAATGCAACGGATAGAATAAATGATAAACATAATTGACGGGCCGTTACGTCAGTTACGGTATGAATTAACATAATGTCCATATTTATTATTATTTATAACAAATTAGAAATAATCAAAAAGGATATTTGGGGTTTTTTGAATAAAATGCTTGAAAATTGATCATTTTGATTTTTTATTTAAATTTTGAAATCTTGTATTATAAATTATTTTATTTTTAAAACTTAAAATTTGTAATTCAATCCGCTGTTAGCGGGTCGGATCCGCACCCTCTTTAGTGGTAGGCCAGCTTTGGTAACTTGAAAAAGGGTAGCATAATAATATGCAGAAGAGCATCAATGAAACTCCTCTAGAGGGCTTCAATCAAGCATTATTTGGTGCACAATGAATATAACAAGTAATGAAATAAAGAAATGTAAAGAAACATATAATAATGCAAAGAGTAATGAAATAAAGAAATATAAAGAAATATAATAATGCAAAGGGGGTGTTTGCACTTGAACAGTTGAACTATCCAATCCAATCCAATCCAATCCAAATCAACAAAAGTGCAAGCCTGAAGCCCTCAATAATATCAGGTTTGGTGAGCTATAAACATGGATAGCTGTTCACCATTGCAAACCCATTGATACTCAATAAGCCAGACATTTGAATAGAACAAGAAGAAAACATGCTGAAATAGGAACATAAACCACATCACCAGAAACAGGAATTGCTGATGAATCAACAATTCAGCATCCATGGTGGTACTAGATCACAAGATATGAACTCTAATAATAATAATAATAATAATATATTGAAAGTATCATAGGTTTTAGAGAAGCATCCATGGTGATTCAAGTATACAAGGACCAGTCAGTCCAGGCACCTGAAACATGTCCATTCTCGCAAACATAGGCACGAACAACCGGCTCGCCATCGTCGTGGAACCCGAAATACCTTCTCAGGCAGAAAGCGGAATGCAAGTCCCATGTCTGTTTGGAATTGCAGAATGCGCAATTCAGATCTATCTTTTTCCTGTTCCCATCGTTGATTGTCCTCCAAACCCTAGACTGCTTGAAATTCTTGAAGATTCCTCGGAAAAGCATGTAGTTTCGCTTCTGCTCCAGGTGAAGGCAGCCCGGCCAATCGCAGATGTACAGGCAATCCTCTCTGAATCGGCTCGCCAGAAGCTTAATCCCCTGCTCGCGGCTCAAATTCCAGGGACCGGTCGCCAAATGAGAGCAAGATCTGGCGATTTTTCGTCTCTTAGATCCGGCGATTTTTCTTTTCTTAAGAACGCAGGAATCGCCGCTCGGAGTCGCCGGTTTCGCTTGCTGCGCCTCGCTCACATGCGGCCGAGCTTGTGACGATTCAGAGACATCGCACACGGTATCGAACATCAGATCGTCAAACAAAGACCAACCGCAATCGGATTGTTCAGAATCCGGATCCGCCTTCACCGAAGAAGCCGGATTTTGGGATCCGGATCCACCAGATTGAGCCAAGGCGGGTTCCGTGAAGATCTCATCGGGTCCGAGCTCGCGTTCGAGCCCGAAATCCGAATTCTCCAAGAGCACGCCGGAGTGGAGGAGGCCGGGGCAACAGAAGGCCAGCTTGTAGAGAGCCGCCCAACCGCCAGGCGGTGCTGCCGCCGCCGCGACCGCGGCGGCAGAGAGAAGATCGGAGACGACGGCGGGAATCGCCTGAGAGCACTTCGATTTGCAGCAGAGATTACGGATAAGAGAGGAGAATTTGGTAGAGACGCAGGCGAGGCGTGCCCAGTAGCGAGGATCATCCTCGAGCTTGTAGAAAATGTTGAGAATGATATCGTCGGAGAGCACAGAGAAAGCATTTTCAGACATGGCGGAAACCCCAATCTCCTCCACAGCACTATCGGATGATGTTTGCACAGTCAAATGTAACTCAACAGAGCGGACCAGGTGAGTTGTATTCTTGACTTCATTCTATGCCATTATTTCAATCATATAAACATATGGTTTATATTGAATTGAAAACCACAATAAATTTATGGCTGGGAGAATTTTCAATTTTTTTAAAAAACAAATAATAGAAAAGAATTCATACTCCTCTAGTCCTCTTTGTACTATATTTTTTTAATTTAGGAAACAAATATTTTTAAATATTAGGAAACAGTACTTGGCTACTTGTATCGTTTTACATCATCCAATGCTCATACGTAGAATACATACCTCTACCATCTACATTTTGTATACCCAATACGGAACTTCTTATATTGTGCATGCACCTAAACACTACAATGTTTGAGTAAATTTGAATTTTGGCGACTATTGGGTCTTCTTAATTATATATAATTCATGATTTTTTTTTTAGAATATAATTCATGATTTTTAAAATTGTTAATTTAGTATTTTAAGTATTTAATTTTTATCACCGGACATATGTAACCGAAAATTTTTAACTCCTCAATTAATCTTAGAATGTGTTTGGTAACACGAAAATAATTTTCATAAATTATTTTTAGGACTTTTGGTATTTGGCAACATTCGAAAAATGTGGTCAACGGAAAATTATTTTTGTTGACCACAAGAAATGACTCCATTTTTTCGGAAAATGACTTCGTGAGCCGTCCTTCTCTAGTTAAGTCGTCCCTCTCTAGTCAAGCAGACTGGTTTTCGCCGGAAACCAGTCCGCCAGCTCTAGTCAGCGACCATTGCTCTAGTTTCCGGCAGGAGCAGCGAGTTTAGTTTTTTTTTTTTTAAAAAATTATTTATAATAAATAGTACTCCGTATTAGTTTATATATTTATATATATATTTTTATATTAAATAAAACAATAAAAATATATAATTATACATTTTTACTCATTTTCTGAAAAATGAACCAAACACAAAGACAGTTTTCCAAAATGTAACCAAACACCGAAAATGAAATCATTTTCCGGAAAATGAATAATTTTCCAAAAGTCATTTTCCTACTTTCCAAACAACCCTTAAATGGAAGGGGCAAAAGCGTCTTTTGCCCCTTTTGCTCTGCTGGAAACAACCCTCTCCGTCAACGATGTTGGTTGTCTTCTGGCTGTGAAACTTGTATTGAAAACCCCGGCTGAAGCGGCAATTGAAGTAGGGGTGTAAATGAGCCAAGCGGTTCGTGAGCCGCTCAGTCAAAGCTCGGCTCGAACTCGGTCAAATTTGAGTTCGAGCCGAGCTCGAGCTCTAATGTCTTAGGCTCGTGGCTCGTCGAGCCACTCGCTCGCCATATATATATATATATATATATATATATATATATATATATATAATTATAGTTTATTTTTAATTGAAACATAAATTTAAAATCAAACATGTTAAATTTGAGCTCAAAATCGAACTCGAACTCCAGTTCAACCCTGATCTCGAGCTCGAACAATCGAGCTGCTCGAGCCGAACTCGAGCACCTCGAAAATTGGTGAGCTCGAGCATCAATTTTCGAACTCGATCGAGTTCGAGCTCGAACTCGAGCCGAGCCTTCCTTAACGAGCTCGAGCTCGAGCTATCCTATGCTCGAGCTAGGCTCGGCTCGTTTACACCCTTAAATTGAAGTGTTGTTGAGGAAGTTGCTTCGGAGGAGCCGTCTCGCGATTTGAGAAGCCATCGTCGATGATCGCCTGTGGCTATCGATCAATTGGAGCAGTTATTACCAACGAGAAAAAAGGAGGTTTTTATTGCATTTTTAATTTAATTTTATGAGAGAATATTGTTTGTGTGACCTTGTATAACTGTAGCTCCTTCAAGTCTGCACTGCGTCGATCTATGACGGAGAAGAGTCAACTGCTTCCTCTGATCCAATAATTGATACCCGCATAGATTGCCAATACAATTTGTTTGGTTCATAGAAAGCCCGCATAGATTGCCAATACAATTTGTTTGGTTCATAGAAAGGAAAAGAAAAATCTCATTAATACTTTTAAATTCCCGCATAGATTGCCAATACAATTTGTTTGGTTCATAGAAAGGAAAAGAAAAATCTCATTAATACTTTTAAATTCCCGCATAGATTGCCAATACAATTTGTTTGGTTCATAGAAAGGAAAAGAAAAATCTCATTAATACTTTTAAATTGAGATTGAGGTGAAAGCATATTCTTGCTGCTGTGATGGTTTCACAGCCAACATGGCCGATGGAGAGTGTTGTTTCTGGCGGAGCAAAAGAGGCAAAAGACGCTTTTGCCCCTTCCATTTAAGATTAATTGGTGGGTTAAAATTTTCCGGTCACATTTGGCCGCTAATTTAGCCGGCGTGATCAGAATTGATAAAAATTGAATAGTTAAGGTATTAAATTAACAGTTTTAAAAAATCGTGGATTGCAATTAACAAGTCTCCATTAGTCAGTGGACGTGGACCAAAATTGAAATTTACTCACAATGTTTTCTGAAAGGTAAAAGATTAATCATTGAATCAAAACAAAGAACATCAAACAAAGCAAGGAAAGGAATGCATAATTATTTTGTGCATTCTGACAAAGAACAAGTTTCCTTAGTTATTAAATGAGTTGCTTTGTTCGCATAACGTTTGACAAAATTAAAGCTAATGTTAAATAAAAAAAAAGTTTGTTTTTCCTTAATGTCGTCAATCAAGATGCCAAAAGAAGAAATTATGGGAGCAAATAGAGCATCGAAGACCAAGAGGTCGTTTTGATATAGAACTTATCAACATTTAAATTCTTTAACCAGCTCAAGGCCTCTTTTACACCCATTGCTTCAACTTCTTTTGGTTGAAATAAGTCATTCCAAGGAACTCCCTTATAATGAACCTTCTTGATTTCTGATAACAAAGTCAAACCCCATATTTTCTCGGTCAAGCGTAGCATCGACATTAATTTTGAAAAATCCCTTAGTTTTTTTTTATATTAAGAGAAAGCTTACACTTTTGATCCTTGAATACATTATTGAGTCATAAATTTAGTTTTTTTTTTTCGTTTTTACAAATTTAGTCATTTAATTATTAAACGAATTGTGAATTCAATTTTTGACAAATTGAGATGGCAAGCTTGGTTTGTATCTAGAGTTTTATGAGGGTTTATATGTAGTTCAATCTATTCTCTATATTATGTCATAATACCCTAGACACATATTGAGTTTCACATCTCAAATAGGTGAGGGACTAAACCACTCATTTACCAATTATAATCATATTTATTTGTAAAATTTGAAAGAGATGGACTAAATTTATATGTCTAGAACAAATGAGGGATCACACTTTTCCTTATATTAATGTGTAGGTTAGAATATTTATTTAAGAAAAAATTACAATTTTCTTCTTAAAAAGTTAATTATTTAAAAGTTTGAATATAATAATTATAAAATACAAAGGTTTGATATTTTTTTCCCAACAAACCAAATGACTAATTTATCTAGACACTTACATTTGCCACCTATTGCATCCGGTGGGGTGTGTTGAATACTCTAATTAGGTAGAATTCAATTTTATAATGTCTAGCTAGCTGCTCATAGCTATCTTGTTTTGTCACTTTTTCAAAATTAGCAATACTTTCTTGAGTTGTGTTTGCTTCCCCTTCCTACTCAAATATGCCACTTCTAAGTCTAATAACTTTAGAGCATCCATAATTATAGATTTTAGAAGGTTTTTACATATTTTAAAGTATATATCGAGGAGAGAAAAATAGGAGTTGAGGAAGAGTGTTCAAGGTCTTTGCAGGATGTGCTTGTTTTTTACAAGAATAGTGGGTCCCACCAAAAATAAATAAAGAAACTCCCTGGTGTGCATGAAGCGCACCAAAAATGCCTAGCCGGGCACGTGCAATCCACGTGCCGGGCTCGTTATTTTCTTTGATGTTTTTTACCTTTCTTTCTTTCCCTCCTCTCTTCTAATCACCTCAACAAAAATTTCTCAAAAACTATGTCTAATGAGAATGCTTATCATTAAAATAAACTCATTTATCCTTAATAATAACCTATATGCCACCTATAATCTTTTCAATGGATTGTGTTATATACGCTAGCTAAGTATAGTATTCCGTTTGAGGCACATACTCTCTAATCTTTTGACAACTTTTATGCTTCTCATATTGTGCAAATGATCAAGAAACATCATATCCTTCCACTTTTGGGAGTTTAATTTTTTATTAAATTGATTTTACATTGATGATGGTGGTGAAAATGAAGAGGGAGAGAGTAGTTGCTTTCTATGTGTTTGAATGAATCAACAATGAAACAAGTTATCAAATTATTTTTATTTAAATTCCATGTTAGCATTATGGAAGGGTTATATGATGGAAATCTAGAAAAAAAATGCTAAGCAAACGTAATTTTAAAAGTAAACGTGGTCGATTAGATCTTGTTTTAGAACAAGGGATTAATTGAGCACTTACAAATAATAGATGGGGCTATTTAACATTTCTGCCGAAAATTTTTTATGTATGTTAACTTTATATTTAATGATCAATTTCATATATGTGTTATATGTATCTAATAATTTATATATGCTTGGTTTTTTTTTATGAATTACCAACATTTTCTAATCTAATTTAATGATAATAATGACAATAACTTTTAGTACTTCATTATCAATTTAATATATAATAGCTTGAGTTTTTTAATGAACTAAAGTTAGTCCAAAACATTTGAAATATCGCAACTTTTGAACATAAAATAGTATTAACTTTTACTTATTATTATTATTATTATTATTATTATTATTATTATTATTATTATTATTTTCTCCCATTTTCCTTATTGATTTTCTTAACTTCTTTCCAGCGAAACCAAAAAAATCAAGTGGTTTTATCTTTGTCACATTGGCTCAAGATCCCGAGTATCATGTCTCATAGGTTTTGTTTTTTTTTTTTTTTTTTTTTTTTTTTTTTTTTTTTTTTTTTTTTTTTTTTTTTTTTTTTTTTTT
>NC_044922.1:25743379-25856179 GCF_003576645.1 Ipomoea triloba
TTTTTTTTTTTTTTTTTTTTTTTTTTTTTTTTTTTTTTTTTTTTTTTTTGTATTTTTTTTTTCTATTTTGTTCTATTTGCTTATAATAAGTTATAAGAGTATATTTAATGTAAACAATTTGTCTGTCTTTGTTATTAATTATGAGATGTACAATATAATTTATTAATTTATTAATTCTTTAATTTCATGTATTAAATTACTTGTGACAAAAGGTGGAATCGTCCACTCCAAACCTTCCACACCCCGGTTCAACAAGATCATGTATTAGATTGCTAATTTTGTTGTTGCTACTTTGGTCCTCCCAAACCTAAGACAATCTAAACCAAGGCCCAAAAAAAAAAAAACAATTAGTGACATACAATTTGAGTTCATGCAAATAAATTCATGTTGTATATTATTCTAAAATAATAAATTAAATGATTTGTTTAAGTGAAAAAAATAAAAATAGAAAACAGGCTAGTAATACGAAATAAAGAACTGAATTCATTCATTTTGGAGACATATTAAGTTTTAATTTTTTTATTTCAACAGAAATTTTTTAATTTTTTTTTGAAACACTATGATTTGTTCATATTGCATTACGTCAATACTTGAAATCAATTTCAGGAAGTTTGGTAAAATCTATAATTTGAAGAAATTTGGTGAAATCATTGATTTGAACAAATTTGCTTCAAGCCTAGTGCAGAAGTGTCATTGGGCTATGGATTCACATTCTGCAGAATTGCAGAAATATCTAATCAAAGTGTTAGAGCATCTTCAATAATATGAATTTTTTGTTAATTTTTCACATACATGTAGGAGAGAAGAAAAGAGAGAAGAGAAAAAAAAAAAGAAAAAAAAATAGACACGCAGACCATGACTCGCCCAATGGGCACGTCCACTGCACGCACCCAGCGCCTCCATCTGCCACAGGCGATTGCTTTGTTTCCTTCTCAGATTGCTTTGTTTCTTCTCTTATCCAATGGATCCCACAAAAGTCTTGATTTTGCATGAGAAAAATTCACTAAAAAATTACACCTCCTATTTGTTCAAAAACAACCCACTTGATTTTTTTTCCTCAAAAATTGTGAAAAAACTCGCTATTGTGGACACTCTTAATTACTACATTGATGGTGCCCTAACATGGTTTCCAAAGAATTCATCAAGTCAAACATTGACTCCCGAACCTTAAGGGCCCCACACTAAGACCCGACAAAGTATTTAGGAGAATGTAAATCACGATAACTAAGTGGCTCAGCAGACAAGCCAAATGTCAATGCGTACAAGAAAACATTGAGAGAATATTCAAGAGCACACAAAGTATCTTTCTACTCACTTCCCATCAACATTGAGCCAATATTGGATCCAGATTGTGGACTTTTATATATATATCTTCTGCAGCTGATGTTATGTACCAAGCAACATCATCAAACTTGTTTTCTGACAATGTTATCGCAAGGAGAATAGCCAAAAGCAAAATACAAGAAAAGGCTACATTATATTCCTCCCTATATATCCAAGAAGAAATTAAACATTGGGCATATTCATGCTTTTGTTGACGAAGTACAGATCCAATAATGAATGGATCAAGATTGGGAATAAATACATATGTATAATAATAATGATGATAATAACAACAATGTTTACCTTCACTAATATGCTAAACTTTTAATTTAATTGTAATACATACTTATTAGAGATGTCAAAGTGGATCGGTAGAACACGAATCGCAAAATATCCGCAACCCACACGAAGCCGACCATTGTGTCTCACCACTAGGCGGACTTAGTTCTTGCTTCCCATTCCTACATACTCAACTCTAATAACTTTAAACCATACAAAAACATCATTTATCCTTGTTAACTCATCTACCACTAATTTAGTATTTAGTTTGAAAATGTCTAGCTACTTTAAACTATTGTGTTTTGTCACTTTTTTTCAATTTGGTAACACTTTGTGTGTTTGCTTCTCCTCCTTACTCAAAGCTAACACATCTAAATTTAACAACTTCAACCCATTTTAATTTTTTCTTTAAAAAAAAAACTATTGGACTTGAGGCACATACTCACTAGCATATCTTGCTAGTTCCTTAACATCTTCTATGCTTCTCGATCATGTTGTGCAACATGATCAAGAAAGATCATATCGAGTGGCACACTACACTTCCCAACATATTATGCTCCATTCCCAAATCCTTGCTTTCATTAATAGCATTTTAATATTATGTCTATATCTCGTTTTACTTGTTATTAGCTCATATTGATCTTTGCTTGAGCTCCCAACTTGTCATGGATTAAATAGATTCTTGTTTGTTGTCTAGTTCTAGTGCCTCAATTTCTTTTTGTCATAGCATATCATGCCCCATAGCTAATTTCAATTTAGTTTATACCTAATTTAGTCATTGACTATAGTGTTTTTTTTCGATTTAGTTCTAAACGTCTTTTTGTGCTTAATTGGGTCATGGACTTTGATGATTTTATCTAATTGAGTCATGTATTAAGATAGCTCGGTAATTTTCACTCTATTAATACCTAATCTAGTCATTGATTATAGCTTGGTAATTTCCCTCTATTAATACCTAATTTAGCTATCGATTATAGTTTGGTAATTTCTCATCTATTAAAGCCTAATTTAGTCAATATAGCTTAGAAATTTCCACTCTATTAATGTCGAGTTTAGTCATCAATTATCACTCAAAAATAGCTTTTTTGACTGGTCAATCAGCTATTATTGGTCAAATAAACTATTTTTTAGCTGATAAGCCAATAACCAAACACCCCATAGTGATTTTATCTAATTTAATAGAAAAAGAAATAAAATTTATATTTGATAGAGAAAAGAATAAAATTTATGTTAATAGAGGAAGAAGTTTTTAAGAAAGGTCGAGGAAAATTTTTTTATCAAAGCCAGGTTTCGATCCTGGGACCTGTGGGTTATGGGCCCACCACGCTTCCGCTGCGCCACTTTGATTTTGCTTTTTGTGCCAACTTCAAAAATTTCCAATTTCTCGTAAATCATTTAGAAATGTAACCCGTAATGTAAATAATGCAAATATGGCATATTTTGAACTAGACTAAAGTATCTATTAAATAAAATGAGTACTAGTAATGGCATACATTAAGCAACCAATTGTCCATCGGAGTAGACATCGGAAGACAATGCACTTAAGACCGAAGCAGGCACCGAAGCACAATGCGTTTTAGACTAAATCAAGAGAACTAAATTGGATATTAAATGTGAATCCTTAGGATGACTTAAACAACACCATTTTCGTGCGGAATTGTGCTCATTTGATGAATATTATCGTACTATACTCTATCTCAGTAAATATCAAATAATATGTCAATATCCTCGATTGAGATAAAATTCCAACTTGAGACCTTCCATTTGAAAAGATAACGGTAATACCATCAAACCACAAGATACTTGGCATTAAGAGACATTTGATTGAGCTTTCCACTTTTGCTTTCTTATTTTTTCCCCATTTTTACTCCTTTCTAATGTTTGGATGCACTATGTTTACTAAAAATCATTCTATTAACTAAATATTTAAATATGGTTATGATTCTAATTCTAATATTTGAACCAAACATCCCCTTAATGTTCCTAAAACGAATTTTAGATAGTAATGAATGATAAATTATAGATGCTATTGTATAATTGATAAGTCAAATTATTCTTTTTATTTTTTACATTTAACTATAGCCGGTGTCATTTTGCACCAAGCGTGGAATAATTTATTCCACCTTATAAATTTCCAAAAAAGTTCGAACTTTCCTGACGCTCTAAAAGAATTATCTGTAATTACATGTTGACAAAAACTGTCATCACAATTCGCAAATAACACCAAAGAGAAGACAAAATGTGTAAACTTTTTTATAAATTGAATACTAAACGTAAAAATATAAATAAACCTGAGAACCATAAATAATATTATTAATGTAATATCAAAAGTAAAATATAATCGTAGTTGTCTCAACATATCAACATACGAGTATATCAGAAATTTTGAAAACAAAAAAAAACAAAAAAAACAAAAACAAAAACAAAAAAAATTATAACTACACGGCCATTAGAAAACTTTGATACAAAATTAACAAATTAGAAAAACTGCTTTTTTTTTGGAGTAATAATTAATAAACTAGTCATCATCCAAAACAAACAATATATGTAGAAATACAATACCTAAACCAATAATACAGCTCCAAGAATTAGTATTTAGCAATCCTTAAGAAAAATACATAGCAAGGTATAACCTGGTCCGATGCCATAAATTGTCCAACAAGCTCAAAAAGGTTTAGGCAATATAGAGATTTCACTCTGCTTGATCTGTGAAATATATAACACAGAAGATATCGGGTGGCGGCACACATTCACATCTTTGGGTGTAAATGATCAATCATCGCCCGCCCAATCTTACCTGTCAAAACACATTTACTAATGAGAAATGCTTGCTTCAGAGAAATATTACTTCAATTATTGGAACTAATAGTGCCACCACAAGAGGACCTGGATAGACTCCTGCTGCTGCTCCGGCTGCGGCTTCGGCTAGAACTCTGTTTCTTTGGGCTTTCACTGACTTCTTTCTTACGCTATGGTCAATTGATTCAAAATATAGAGCAGTTTAATACACACAAATGTAAGTCTAATGAAATATTTATTTGGTAGATATGAAAATAGTGGTTCAGCCATATCCCATGGTGTCAATACATGTTAAAGACGATATGTAACTTACAGGTGGCACTGGGGACCTGGATCTTGATAAAGATCTGCAAAATTTCCAGGAAAAAAAAAACCAATTTAAGTCCCTACATGATCTGCATTAGAACTTTCACCCAACACCTTTGATTCCACTTCCATGTCAAATTATCAAAATGTTAAACAGTGTAAGGGCTGCAGTATATGATATTTATTCACCTATGTAAGTTACCTACTTAAGACTTCTTAGCCAAGATTATAGACGCCCCACACAACACCAATGCTTGAGATGCCAAAAGAATAAAAGCTATGAGATAATCAGATACATGTTCCTTATTATACTAGCAGCATAGGAACTAATAAAAAATATACTGCTGCAAATAGATGGTGATTCCCAATTTCAATTAGCAGTTCCAAATCCAGCTTCATCACCAGAATCCATGTCTTCTTTGTTCATAATCTAGCACCAATGGACATTTGGTGATGCTCATTAGAGCATAGAGACATCATTAAAGATTCCAAAGCTGCCATTCAGAGAACATCATACCTCAACAACCAAAAGTGTTGTAGGCAATTGAGCCATATCCATTCAAGTTCCTAATACGCAGTCCACAAATTGCTGCAGATAGTCCGATCTAAAAAAACAGTGACTTCATATTTACAAAGAGAAAAATACAATGAGGATTTCCTTGAGAAACATATGAGGTTTTCGCACCAGAAACAAAAACAGAACTTTTTGGTTCTCTTACCCTTTTCAGGTCTAGTTCCCCTTTTCCTTTAAGACTATTCTCTCATGAAGCACCAAAAAGGAAGTTTCATTCTCCAATTTATGACCACAAGTTAATGCTGATGAAACAGAACATCACATGAAGTAGGGAAGTCTAGAATCCCACAAGCGTGTGTGTGTATATATATATATATATTATATATACAGTGTGAAGAGTGCTAGATTCATATAGCTGGCAATTGGAAACCAAGTACGAAAAATCTAAGCAAAACAAAGTACCAAAGTGAAAAAGAGCATTGAGGTTGATATCTACTACATTTCCACATGTCATGCTCAAGTGTATAGAAGCACACTTCAATTGTGGAAAATATAAACCAGCAGATGATTGCAGAAAACCTATTCCATCATGGCATGGCTAGTACTTCAAGGTCAAAACGATTTTCCAAAATGTTTATTTTATGTGCAGTGTTCAAAATGTTTACATTGATCAAGTAAACATAAAGTACACAGCAGAACAGCAGACCACAACACATCCACAAGGCACAATAATAAGTAATAACAGTAGGAAAAGACTGCCATATTACATACACTCTGCATAGGATATTATTTACTATGTATATTACAGCAAGTTTCTCAGATTAGAAAGGATTTGTTTGCAAAGAATTACTGCAACAAAAAAGTACAAACTTTTAGATTTATTTACCAAGAGTATTTTGCAACAAGAAGGTACCCTTGGTAAGTAACAGAAAACAAATTGTCAAAATTTGCAATTTTTGGATCAAAACTCATCACTGTTGCGGACTTTATATTCAGACCCCTCTAATCCGCCAAAAGATTATAAAAAATGCATATACTAATTGGTAGAAAATCTACATAGTTGACAAAAGAAAAAACTCAAGATATACTAAAAAGAATAGAGTCAAGTCAGAATTTAGAAACAAAGAGCATATGAAAAACATCCCAAAAAAAAATCTATTGCATAGTATAAGAATAGTTAAAATGCATATATGAATTCATATGGAAATTTCTGAAACTTTAATCAAGAAATATTGAAGTCAAATAAAAGGAAAAGATTATATATATATATATATATATATATATATATATATATATATATATATATATATATACCAAACATAGTTACCTTGACATAGAGCGTGCTTTTGACCTAGGAGGGGATCGTGATGGAGACTTTGAATGAGATCTTGAACGTCGAGAAGATTTGGCTTTAGGAGATTTGCTGCAAGGATGATGAATACTCAATAAACACAAAAAAACTAATTATAGCTAGAACTCAAAAGATCACTGATCGAAAATAAACCCCTATAGAACATTATTTAACCTTCTGCTCCTGCTACGACTATAACTTCGGCTTCGATTACGACTACGGCTGCCATTCCTTCCTCCTGAATAAGAAGGACTCCGGCTGCGACTGCGGCTTCGGCTTCTTGAGCGACCTGAATCATATTCCTTAACCTACAAGGTGGATAACGTGTATGATTTTAATAGCAAAGTAATACTAGCAGTATATACGTAAAAAAGTTAAGCATGAAAGATAGGATGTAACCATACATATATTACTGCACGTCCAAATGCATTCCGAAACTCAGACTCATCAAGTTTTTTTATCTAACACAGGCAGAAGAAATTAGTTCAATATACCACGCATCAAATTGAGGTGACTGATTGTGCAGATAAAATGAGAAAGAAAAGCAAAAGGAATAATTGTAACTTACAGCATGCTTCATATCATCATAGTTGGTGTAGTCCACTATCCCAGACATCCCTTAAAGCAAAACCATAAAGAGCAATTAGCACAAAAAACTAGGTGTGAAAGAACTTAACAATCTTTAAGTTTGTTGCTGCCGATGTTCGTAGTCATCTTACCACTCCCCTCACGAAAAACTTGGGAGAAACAAACATCCCCAGCCCGACGCATGTGATCCTAGATGGCAAGCAATCAAGCATGCAATAAGCAGATTCAGTAAATTGGACATCATATAGAGTGACTATGCAGAATCAGTTTATGTACAGGTTTAAAACATCAATAACAACCACTTACCTTAAGATCTTGCCATGAAGCAGAACTGGGCAATCCAGTGACTAACACTGAACAAGAAGCAAGAGTGAGATAAAAATAAAAAATAAAAAATAAAAAAAGCAGAACAATACAATAGAATAAACATTTAGAAATTTTATGCTTCAAAAAAAAAAAAAAAAAAAAACCTCGATAGTCAGAACGCCTTGACACTCCTCCTCGAGGACCTCGACCACTGCTGTGGCTACTGTGGCGATCATTAGAGAATGAGTGACCACGACCACCATGGGCCAGCTCAACCTGTGCATATTAGAAACAGTACAACATTAACAACCAACAAGTCAAATTAATTCATAACAACATAATCATAATGCTTGACCAACCCGCAACCGATGCCCATCAAAATCATAGCCATCACGACCACGAATAGCATCATCAGCATCATGAGCATCTTTAAACTGTAATTTATGTAAAAGAAGGGGAAGTCATTATGATAAGTTAGAAGACAGGAACAAACAAACTAAAAGATTAGCAGTTTCAAATCACCTCAACAAAAGCATAACCAGGAGGTCTTGGAGGAAGTTTCAAATCAATATGTGCAATGGGTCCATACTGCAATTAAATCCAATACAGCATGTCAAATTGCCAGGAATTAAAGTCAACCAAAATGATATAGACCTGTAAAAGATCTTTTCAGAATACAAACAAGCATGAAGTTGACAGGGTATGAGGGAATCTAGAACAGGAAATCAAGAATCTTTCTCCTGCAAGTAACATCTATTTGTAGGGGGGCCAATGACTAATCAAGTATGAGCAGAAAATATAGAGGAAATTAATATGAGCAGGATAATGGTAGATGTGAACATTGCCACCAAATACACACATACAAGCACAGTGGTCAATTATTTTAGGAGTACTAGTGATAACAAACACAAAAAGGACATTGACTCTAAGCATGAGAAGAGGGAAAAAAAACTACTCCATATTAAATTAACTAATATAGTTACTAGGAACAAAATTCACATAACTAGGCAAAAGACAGGAATAATGTTTTCAAGAATACCTTGTAAAACAAATCCTCAACTTCTCGCTCACGAATATCTCCAGGAAGATTACCAACATAGAGTGTCCTGCTAGAGCGACTCATATTTATCCTGAAACAAGCAGAACCCAACAACATCAAATAAGATTGTCAACAAGAAACAATATATACGAACACATATATACCCTTTAAAAACAACAAACATCTTATATAATAAACACACATATACAGATAAATGTATCTCAACTCCACCAGTTTAGATGTGTGGAAAATGGGGGAAAGAATATGGTGGAAGAAAATAAGGTGGAAATTTTCAAATTTTCTTGGACGACAAGAAAAACAAAGGGGAAAGAAAATGATGGGTAACTGGGAGAACATTGGTTTTCCAATTCTAAATACACCTTATACAGATAACTTAGATCAACTCCCTTCTCAGTACATGCACCATCGCCACTTCTCCCAACTCTTCCTCTCATTTTGTTTCCTCACACCCAAACAAAATGTTCTTCTCCAGTTTTTCCTTTCCCTCCTATTTACTCTCCCAACTTGTTTCCCCTAACTTTCAACAATTCAACCCATCCATACACAGCCCACAACTTTCTTTTAGCAATCAATCAGCAGAAAAATAAGGCAAAAACATGTCCCAACCAAAAAAAAAAAAAAAAAAAAAAAAAAGGCTCAAATAATGCATCGATACAAAATTACGCATTGCATAGGGTTACATTTTAATATGCGTTTGTTATACACACATAATTCTCACACCACAGACTTTAATCACTGCAGTTTAGCAATTTATGCACATAGAGAGATACAAAAAGCAGATCGAAAAGAAAGAAATCGACGATATACCTTTAGAGACCGATGAAGGAGGAGCAAGGAGCAAGGAGCAAGAAGCGCAGAGTCACAGACAAAGCGAGAGTCGAAGACTAGGGTTTTAAGGTCTGAAAAGGTAAAAATTGGGAACTCAGAAGGCCGCAATGGGTAATCGGTAGCCTGTCCTTGTAGGTAGGAAGCGCGGCTGCCGTCGATGCCTGATCTAACGGTTTAAAATGCGAGAGTCGGAAAATATTATATTGGACAAGAATGTCCAAAATCTATACTACTCGCATAATGAGATCAGACTATTTAACCAACAAAAGCAATTTTGGATTATATATATATTCACAAGCATTGCACCCGTGCATCGCACTTTATAATATTTAAAAGTATTAATATTATGCTAAAATAATAAAACTATATTTACAGACATACAATCATTATTCTAGTAATTTACGTATAGGCATACTAAAAAAAAAAGAGCGCGTAGCAATGAAAAATTAATTACGGAATAGTTTAATATGGAGTAATACATTTATGGTCCATTTGTAAACCTGAAAAATAATTTTTAAAAATTGACTCATTTTTTAAAAATTATTATAAGTTTCTAGCGTTTGGTTGAACGTAACAAATTATGTTTTTATGCTTGGTTTAAAGTTACAAAATTATATTTTCTGTTTGATTGATGTTACTGAAAATGAACATATTATGTGTTTATAGTAATAATAATAATCCTATCATATCCTATCCTATATATAAAAAAGCTAGATGTTTTTTGACCAAAATTTTTTGCTCCAATTCCCACTCAACACTAGCGATGTCGTTTTAGTACAAACATATTCAGTTCTACGTTGCGTTTAAGGTTATTTATTTGTAGATTGCTGCTTTCAATGTGAGACTCTTTGATTGGATAATTATTTTGTATTAAACATTGTGTCCATTAGATATCTAAACATCAGGATTAATGAAGATACATTTATTGGACAAGCATACAACTTCTTAAATATCCGAACATCTGCATTAGTGATTTTATTCATGAAGATACATTAATAGGACTCTAAATCATCGCTTATAAAAGGAGTCTAATTTCATATCAGATACACCACTGCAATTATATATCAATGCAAACACACTCACGGCAAAGTTGAGTTCTAGAATGCCTCTGGCCAGTGAGATATCACCAATGAAAACAACGTGAGCATTGAAGGTCAAATGTATTCGTACTTATGAAGTTCGGGAATGTAGGTTCAGTGAAGTTGTGAAATGTCGATAATGTGTCTTCCATGATATCGAGGTAACCATCTAACCTCAAAAAATGCAGTGTTATTAATTTCCTCATAGAGGATGTAAGGTAAATTATATATGTTCTTTCATTTGTTGTTGTTTTTTTTAATCCTATACTATGTATATATATATATTTTTTACAGACTGTTCTGTTTTTAAATTTTCAGTGGTGAGGAAATGAAATGCACGGTCTGGGACAACCATGTAGATAAGGCCAACTCTTGGTACAAAAAAAAATTGCAATGATCATGTCATTATTTTGATGCAATTATGTAGGGTAAAAATTTGTTTCAATAGTAAGTACACAGTACAAACTGTATGTTTGTTTCTGATAGAATAATTGGGCAAGGTACTGGATCCGACCCGATAAGTCCAACCTATTAAAGCATGCATCACTTAGGAAGAAATAACAGTTCTTTAAGACCGAGGTTGTGCCTCAGCCACAATAGAAGAGGTCGCGCCTCGACCACAATATGTTCTTAATCAAATCAAGTAAAAAAAACAAGCAAACAAGAAAAAAAATGAGATGCACACTCTATTCTCTAAGGGCCAGCACGACATCCGATCCCGCTAGTTACCCAACGGAAGGACATTTTCTGAATCGAGCTCATGGCTTAGTCACGAAAATGCTATCCCCTAAGTGATGGTACGGGGCCTGACCTCGCTCACTACCCTACCGAAAAGCCGACTTTTGACCGAGCCTACGGCCGGCCAAAGTAAGCTATGAGCGCTCGCGCACGAAAAACCTGACCTCGCTCACTACCCTACGGAAGAGCTAACCTTTGACCGAGCCAACGGCTGGCCAAAGTAAACTATGAGGGCTCACGCACAAAAAAAAAAAAAAAACAACAAAAAAACAAACAAAAAACAAAAACAAATCCAAAAAAAAAAAAACAAAAAAGGAAATAATCAAAAGAAAAAAAAGGAAAAATAATGCCAGGCACCGGGCCTCGGCTTCTTCATGGCGAGACCTCAGCCACCAGCCGAAGCCCTGCCTCGGCTTCTTCATGGTCGAGGCGATTCTCGGCCATGGTGGCAGGAGTAGCCAAAAGTAAAACTCTGGTATTGAGAAGGTTATATTTATTGTCCACTTTTCAGTGAGAGGTTTAGATAGCTGAGATTGCCAATACCCTTTCATTTCCTATTCAATTCTTTCATATTCTTGTTTGGGAAGTGTTGTTTTGAGTGTTTGTTTCATGTGGAAAATTCACCACGAATCAGATCATTTGCGCAGTTTCCCTTCTAAGCTAAGATGCTAGGATGTCAGATGGTTATATGGTTGTATGGTTTCTGGGCATGAGTTTGGTGGGTGTCTCATCCTTTAAAAAAGTTGGGAGATGTCCAAATTCTTATGGTCGGTTGTCTTCCAAGTTTAGGTTCTGAATTTAGATATAATATATTCTGTTGTTTACAAGGTGCTAGGACGTTTGTATCAAATAGATTTTCTTGTACCTTAGCTGCGGATATTCTTTTCACCTTTTGAGTTTTGACAGGCAGATGTGCCTTTTGAGTGAAATCTGTGTGAATGCAAGTGAATCAACACTCAACTTTATGATCAAACAAAAAAAATAAAGAAAGAAAAATAACGTCAGGTCGAAGCAGTCCTCGACCACTCCCGTTTGGTGGTTGTTGTTCCACCATTTCACTCTTATGTTCGGCTTTTTCATGCCAATTTGGAGGGTTACTAGTCTGAGAGCTTGGGTGCAAAAACAACAATGGTGGTATTCTCTGTTTCATGTCCCTTAGTTGTCTCCCTCTTCCGATGTTGCTAGCTTTGATGATGTTTTGGATTTTAGTTTGATATAATTTTTTGTGGCAATTTGTGTTTGTTTGATCTTTGCATTGATGTGGTTACGTCCTTCATAGCAGTGAAATTTTAGAAAACTTTTATGGTCTAGTTCCGATGCCCTCTCAGTTCTCCTCTTCCAGAGCAGTCTCCGGCTTGGAAGAGATGGCATGCAGGTTACAAGACTGCTTCACTGGCGTTCTCATGGTGATCGTGGTTTATCATCGACGGAGCGTGCATGGCCGGCTGCCATCTCGAAAATTTCTAATTAATGCAGTAATTATTTGGGCGGTGGCTGACTTGGGTTTTCTCAAAAAGTTGGCGGTACAATTAATTGATTGGGACTCCATGCAAGTTACAGGGATGCTTTGTCGGCGTTCTCATGGTGATCGTGGTTCACTGTCGGCGGAGTGTGGATAGCCGCCAGCCATCTCGTAAATTTCTAATTAATGCGGTAATTATTTGGGTGATGGCTGACTTAGGTTTTCTCAAAAAGTTAGGGGTGCAATTAATTTCTTGGGACTCCAACGTTTTAATTATTGCTCAAGGTTTTTTTATTTTTTGAATTTCAAATCTCACCACCTAAAGATACACTATTATTACTCTCTAGTTGACTCCGCTACGCTCTCAACTTAGGAGTAGGGGGTGGTGACAGGATAATTGGGCAAGGTACTAGATCGACCCGGTAAGTCCAACCCATTTAAGCATGCATCACTTAGGAAGAAATAACGATTCTTTAGGTCTACCTTATCAAAAAGCTGTTACGAAGAAACACACAACATTTATTGAGGAGCCGAGCACTTATGGAGAGGAGCAGTTGCTCATTATTGTGGTCGTCATTATTGTAGTCGTTAGTATAAAAGGGGAGCTCATGTACCAAGTTGGGGGGACTCCATTTTATAGTACACAAACACTATTGTACTTTATTAATATACAAATATACTTGGTAACAATATTTACCGTTAGTTTTTTTTCCTTTTATTAATAAAAATTATTTTACATGGTTCAATAATATTTTTTATTATCTGTGCATTATTTTCAATAGCTGGGGAAACTAAAAGTTCAAGCTCATATGATGCCACACAATTATTTATCAATGATGATATTCATGAAATAATTGAGTTTAGGGAGAGGTAAAAACTACACTAAGACATAAAAAAAATAAAAAATTGTCAGCTTAAGACTTATAATAAATTACTAATTTCTTTGATGTATATTATAGAATATGTGGTGAGAAGACTCATACGCGTAGTATTTGTTCTATCTTAAGTATGTCTGCTGCCAATACTTTTGACACATTCAACAATGGTTCTATGGTTATGAGTACCATTAGTGATGTCTATGAGAAGAAACTGGTATTTTAATATGTCAAGTATATTACTTAAAATAATGTGATAAAATCTACTACGGGCAGTGTTTTTAATATGTATGTTTATGTCCAGTACGGAGACTATTGGGTTGTGGCTAAGCAATTGTTATGCCGTGAACCCAGGTCCACCTTGCAAGGTGGACCTAGGTCTACATTCACATACACTATACTCTACATTCACACTTTGTAAACTCCACATTTACATACACTATACTCTACATTCACACTTTGTAAACTCCACATTCACACATTACAGGATTATATGATACTCTACATTCACACTTTGTAAACTCCACATTCACACATTACAAGATTATATGTTTAATAACTATATTATCACTGTTATGCATTCACACATTCAAAACTCTATATTCACAGGTCATATACTCCATATTCACAACTTGAGAACTTCACATTCACACATTACAGGGCTACAAGTTGCTAGAACTTCTTAACTCTATTACAGATTCACACATGCATAACTCTACATTCACGATTTCTATACTCTATATTCACAATTTGAAACCTCCACATTCTCACATTTTTGGGCAACTCTACGTTCACACAATCATAAATGTACATTCACGATTCCTATACTCTACATTCACACTTTGAAACCTCTACATTCACACATTTTTGAACAACTCTATATTCAGCAATATGTTTACTAATTTTGAAAAAAAAAAGAAAAAAAAAAGAGAGACAAAAACGACGTAGTTTTGGACCCAGGTCCATATTGCAAGGTGGACCTGGGTCCACAACATAATTTGCCGTGGCCAAGATTGTGGGTATAGAATGTAGTTTGGACTAGTGTTATAACTCATGCAAGACACAAGGTTGTAGCAAAAAGCTTTCCCTAAATACTAAAGGCTTCTACGACTATTGCAAGTGTAATAGGACATGGGGAGAAGGAATTTTGAGATATACGATTAAAGTGAGAGTTGTTGACAGGGATGGTAATGTACCATTCCTTTTATGAGACAGGGAGTGTAAATAGTTGATAGGCATGTCAGCTGTATAACTGAGAGACAAATATCCACAGGTAATGCACCATTACTTATTAATAAATGACTTTACTTGACAAGTCTAAAGCGTACTATTAACTATATCTAATTTATAATTTATAGGATAACCAACTACTCCCCAATGAGTTTTTATCCTTGTGTTCTATGACACTAATCTAGAAGATTGCCGTGAGAAAAGAACAGTTTGATAACCTTCATAGTGCATTCGTTGTTATGAAGATTATTAATGAACGCTCATTGGTTGATTCATACTGTCCTGAATTACTGAAAAACTTTGATATGATCCAACTTCTAAGTTGGAGTCCAATAACTGTTTTGAATCAAATGATGTTAAATTGAAATAATTTACCTTATATCATTTATCTCATCAACAGATTCTTGATTGTAATCTAACAAGGCACGAGCATAACATGTATCACGGAATGAATCATATTGGACTCCATTTGCCGATTTGAGTCTTCAAAACATATAGGCCCTTTAACTATATTCAGGAGGCATCTGCGGTAATACATTTCACCACTGTATTGTGGTACATAGAAAATCCATCAAATTGGAAATTCATTCTTTTTAAAATACCATTATTGTACATTTTTTTTCAAACAAATTCTGCAAGCATCTCACAATATGTTCACACCACTGCCTTTAAGGGCAAAGGGATATAATCTTTTTTTAGTGGTAACATTTAATTTCTTGTAGTCAATACACATATGCCACCCAATAGCTGTTCTAGTATAGATTAATTCATTTTTATGATTGGTTACCGCAGTAATCCCATATTTTGGTTGGTAGAACTTGAATTGGACTTATCCATTTACTGGCTAAAATGGGGTAAACAATACCAAAGTCAACCAATTTTATGACTTATGTACGTACAACCTCTTTAATGTTTGGATTTAACCTGCGTTGAGGTTGATAGACATGAGTTGCTCCTCTCCATGTAGGTTCCTTTGCATACAAAATGTCGAACTTATTCTTTATATATCACCTATTGTCCTACCAACTGCATTTTTATATGTTTATTTTAATACCTCAAGTAAACTTTTATTCTTATTCATGTGAAATGTTAGAAACAATTATTACATGATAAGTGTTAGTAGGACCTAATAATGCATATTTTAAAGAATGAGGAAGGGGTTTTAGTTCCAGACTTCAAACTTGAGTGAAATTTATGCTTCAATTGAGGGATGATGTTTTTCTTTGACTTGCTCTAAGCAGCTTGTAACTGCACCTCCTTCAACACTCCTAACTTTTATTAACCGATGATAGTGCAAATACATACTAGCTTAGTAGGAGCAATAATAAAGCAAATAAAAGCCCCCTCCCAATTCAAAGACAATAAATGCGCCTTATATAGAAGGAGTGCAATGACACATACCAACTGCTCGGCATGTCCTCCACGTGTCTCGTGAAGGTTTGACGGAAAGATGAAGTGAGCCAAGTGTTCTTATATGTTTGACTGTTGGATGGGATGTCTGATGTGATATGATTTCGCTCGGTGCCCACTAAGCGATCGATTATGAGATCGATCACGATCATGCCAGACTCCTCTTTTCATGTTTTCTCTTGTCCGAGTAGCATGATGTTCCAACAAGCCTCATAGTGGATGGGATTAGCTTATTGTAATAATAGTATGTCTATACAATAGGACAAAATTAGGAATCGAGAAAAGCACATTAATACATTCAGAATAGGGTTGATTATCGTATATTCTCTATCAACAGCTAAAACAATTTGTTAGTCAAAATTATCAACATAATTCACTTGCTAGTACCGTCAAACAATGTTATAATCTCATAACTACTTTCACCGTTGCAATCTGCCGGGTTGTAGGAGCCTAAAACCATTGTACAACAAAACCATGAACGTCGGATTTTGTCCGGGGACAGTCGAGAAGGAATCAGGGAAATAGCAACTTTCACCTTTCCCGCCAAAGGTTACCGATCATTACTACTTACTAGGCCTCTGTTCCCGCCATTTCCCATTCGTCCGGAACGCCTATTTACCTTCTCTCTCTGTGTCACACACACACACACACTCTCCAGTCTCCACAGCAACAGTATAATAATCAATGGCGTCCCGCCGGCCGAGCAATGGCAGATCTCCATTAGTGAATCAACAGCGGCAAATCACAGCTTTCTTTGCCAAGAAAACATCATCCACACCTTCCCCTTCTCCTTCACCGTCCAGTCTTCCCACTAAGCAAACCCAAACATTTAAGAATACTAGCCCAAACCCTAACCCTAGCCCCGCCACGGCGCCACCCCTCGGTTCCAAGTCGAATAAACCCCTCTTAGTCATCGGACCATCTCCAACCCCAGATTCTACTGAGACTTCATACGGACAAGAAGTCCTGAATAAGAGGATTAAGGTTTATTGGCCTTTGGATAAATGTTGGTATGAAGGGTGCGTAAAGTCTTTTGATAAGATTTCGGGTAAGCATTTGGTTCAGTATGACGATGAAGAGGAGGAGATGCTGAATCTTTCTCAGGAAAGGATTGAGTGGATTGAGACACCGGTGGTGACAAAGTTTCGTCGATTGCGGCGGCTTAAAGTGGTAGACGATGAGGAGGAAGAGGAGTTGGATGGTGGTATTGAGAGTGGTGGAGATGACTCTGAGGATGAAGATTGGGGAAATGATGCTAATGAAGAAGCAGAGGAGGATGAAGGTTGCCCAGCTGATATGGATTTAGAGGCTGAGGATGATGATATTGATGATAATGGATTAAGAAGAGGAAAATCTGGAATCAGCAAGAAGGCAGAATTGAGGAAGAGGAAATTTACTGAAGGGCTTAAGTTGGTTTCTACTGAGGCGAAAAAGATTAAAAGTGGTGGAAATAACAAAAGCACTCAAACGAAGGCACCTACTGCTATCACTGGAGTAAAGGTCATTGAGTCAGTGACAAATAATCTGGAGTGTAAGTGATACAGCCTATTATTTTTGGTTGATTTCGAGGTCTTTTTTACTTGACATGGATGTGTTATCCTTTTGAGTTCTTGAAGATCAGATGATATTTATGTGAAGTATGCTTAAAATATAGTGTATTAGAATTATAATTAGAATATTAGAATGTTTTCAAATTCCAAATCCTTTTCTTGACTAAGTGAGTTAGTGAATCTTCTATCCAAGTTAAAGCTCTTTCATTTGAACAATGGCCAAATGGATTAAATGCAATGTAGTTGCTGGTATGAAGACTGCTACTTCAATTGTCAATAACAAAAGATTTTAAATTCCTCAATCAAACTTTAGCTGGCAATGCTGGAAAATTAAGAATTATTCTGATTTATCACATTGCAGGTGTGAAGGCATCCAATGCTGATGATATTTTAATTGGCAATTCAGCAGAAAGATTTAGCATGCGTGAAATGGAGAAGTTGCGCTTCCTTGGGAAGTAAGTTCTGATTTCAATGTTTGAAGTTCATTTTCTTAGGTAGTCTAATATTTACAAACAGGGCCGTTCCAATAAAAATTGGGGCCCTGTGTCATATATTAAATTGGACCCTTTTTTGAGTAATTTCTATATATAAATAATAGTTGTTCAAAAATTTGTATCAAAATATAAATATTATATAAAAAATACATATAAAATTTTATTTAAAAAGTGACATGTGTCGTGCATATTTAGACGCAAAATCATCAATCAAACTTTTGATGTCATCATTGTGACAAACATCATCTAAACAACTATCAACGTTCACATTATTTTCATTGTCACAATGATACCTATCATCGTTGTGTACACTATCATTTAAATTTTTTCCAATATCACAATCATCTTGATCTTCTATATGAAGATTACATTGGAATCATCTTTTTGCTCATTTATTTGAGTTTGTTTTGTAATGAATTTTTCAAAAGCTCCTTTTTGAGATTGAGTTAGTTGCTCAATTCTTCTTTTCTTTTTACGCTTCTCAGACCTAGATGTATATTTTTTAGAAGACATAATTATAAAATCCTAAGGAAAAAAAAGAATTTATTTAGAAACTCTAAATAAATAATTAATCAAGAAACATATTCTTCAAAACAATAAACAAAAATTATGAAAAATACGTAATTTTTAATTACATGTTAAGAGAATTGAAGAACTTGAGACTTGAGAGTTTGTGTGATCAAGAAGAAATGAAGAATCAGATCTACGAAATTACCGAATTGTGAATTCAAGAATTGAAAAACTGTCACATTTAATCTAGCTAATTGATACCAGATGAGAACTGAATGAATTGTATTGAATGAAATGGTTCAAAGATATAGATTACAGAGATATATATAATGAGAGAATCTCAGGGAGATTAGAATAAGGAAATCACAGAAAGCCTAGAATAGAAAGTCATAATCTGACTCAAATACATAGAGTCCTAATATTGGATTTAATTTATATTGGGTTTTTAAAAGCAATTGTCAATTGGGCTCAATTCCATCTTGTCACAAATTGGTCCAATCTTCATACATTTAGCCTAAATTTTTATAAACTATATATACATATAATTTTTTTTTTAAAATATGGGCCCCCAAAAATTGGGGGTTCTGTGCAGTTGTACATGTTAGACATGCTCAGATACGGCCCTGTTTACAAATGGAAGTCTGTACCAACTGATAACATGACTGACCCTTGGACTAAGTGGATGGAGAAATGTGTCCTTGTTTTGCCAAACATTTCACATCATTGATGTGGTTCTAAATATATATTTTTTTATTGGTGTAGTAGATTTTAGTATTTAAAGCATATGGAATTCCTTATAGTTTATTATCTATTTGATATTTGATGCTGATTGATTGACATGCTGAAAAAGGGGCAGGAGGGATGCAAATAGAAGGCGCCCTGGAGATGTCAATTATGATTCAAGGACTCTTTACCTTCCTCCTGACTTTTTAAAGGGTCTAAGTGGTGGCCAGGTAAATTCATTATCTGGTTACTAGGTTAGAGGCTTAGAGGTTTTCAAATACCTCTTTCAAAATACCTAAAACATATGTTTGTGATTTCCAGAGACAATGGTGGGAATTTAAGTCAAAACACATGGACAAAGTTCTTTTTTTCAAGGTACTTGTTGGGAATACGGTTGATGCTCATTCACTTTGCCAATAAACTTGTATCTTTGTTAAATAAAATTGTAACCAAACTTGGGACTGTTGAATCAGATGGGAAAGTTTTATGAGCTTTTTGAAATGGATGCACATATTGGAGCCAAAGAATTAGACTTGCAGTACATGAAGGTAATTTGATTTCTCCACTCCACATGAAAAAGTAAAATAACATAACAAGCAAAAGAATGCGTAGACTGGTTATCATTCTTTCTTTCACACTTCTTTTACTGATGTCTTAATCCAAGTAATGATGGTCGGAGACTTAAACCTTTCTGATGTATGACTCTGTCCATTCTAAAAAGCTCATTATTTCCTGTCTTTGTAGGGAGAACAACCTCATTGTGGATTTCCAGAAAAAAACTTCTCAATGAATGCAGAGAAACTGGCTCGGAAGGTTGTACCCTAATTTAATACTGCAAAGGCTTATGCCTTTAGGGAGTGTTTGGCTCAAGGAATGTTTTTAGGTGACGTAACATTCTTGGGAATCTCACATAACCTAAGAATTTGGAGGAATGAGATTTCCTGAATGTAGCAAAAACTGAACTAAAAAACAAGTTCTCACTTTCCCATAATATGTTTTACATTCCTTTGAACATAACAAGAGCATATAACATTCCAATGTTCACATTACTAAGGTTATGTGATATAATTTGAACCAAACTCCCCCTTATGTTATTTTCCTATGGCCTTTGCATAACACATTGTCTTTTCAAAAATTGATCCTAAATATTTTTTGGCAGAGCAGGGTTACAGGGTTCTTGTCATTGAACAAACAGAGACACCTGAACAACTTGAGCTTCGTCGTAGGGAAAAGGGCTCTAAAGATAAGGTTGGTTCTGGTGGAACATTGCTATATTAAATTACTTTGGAAATAATTTTGAAGATTGACATAGTCATCTATCTTCATTAGGTCGTGAAACGTGAGATATGTGCAGTTATCACAAAAGGAACATTAACTGAAGGTGAAATGCTCACTGTAAGCCCTGATGCTTCATATCTTATTGCTGTGACTGAAAGCTGCCAAACATCTGCAAACCAGCTAGGGGAGCGGACTTATGGTGTCTGTGTGGTTGATGTTGCTACAAGCAAGGTTATTCTTGGACAGGTACAACACTGGCATTGATAATATTTTCAAAGTACAAAGTTTAGATGTTATTTTATCCTTGTTGCGTGAAGTTTCTTGATGTTATTGCTTAATCGTAGGCCATTTAATGTTGCTGTTTATAGGTGAGTGCTAATTTCATCTAAAGATGCAGTGTATGGAATGAAAAAGAAATATACTTCATACAAAAAATTGCATTTTTAGTCCCTGAATTATGGGTCACTATTTAAACCGATTCCCATTTGTCAAGTCAAAAATATTACCCTGGTTGATTCCAAAGGTTGCCAAATTAGTCCTTCCACTAAGAAAATAGTTACTTTGAATAAAACAATTGTCAACTCCTCAAACATGAAGGACATTTTGGTAAAACAATGTGGCATTACACAAATGTGGTGTGTGACAGTATATGGATTCCATATACCATTATTTTCATATGAATGCACAAAATAAATGCAGGCTCTCACTGTAAAATGAATAATATGGGGATGGTCCGATGATGTAAAATGATTAGTCTTAATAAAATATTTTATTTAGCTAGAACATAATCGTTGTAAATTTGATATAATGTAAAATTTTGTTAGTTTGATATGACCAAATCTGTTTTTCTTTCCCAGTTTGCAGATGATTCAGATTGCAGTTCCCTCTGTAGTCTGTTATATGAGTTTAGACCAGTGGAAATAATAAAGCCTGCCAAGTTGCTTAGCCATGAAACAGAGCGAGTACTGCATAGACATACAAGAAATCCACTAGTGAATGAATTGGTTCCCCTCTCTGAATTTTGGGATGCTGAGAAAACCATATCTGAAGTTAAGAATATGTATCAACGTCTTAATAATACACCAATTCCATATTCTCGAAATGAAGCAGATTTGCATCCCAGCGAGTCCATTGATAACGATGCTGAATTGAGAAATTTACCAAATGTGCTGTCTGAGCTTGTTAATGCGGGTGAGAATGGAATGTATGCCCTTTCAGCTCTTGGAGGAACTCTATTTTATTTGAAGCAAGCTTTTCTAGATGTGAGCCTACTCAAGTTTGCAGAGTTTGAGTTACTCCCATTTTCCCAATTTGGCATGATTGCTCAAAAACCATATATGGTTCTTGATGCTGCTGCACTTGAGAACCTTGAGATATTTGAGAATAGCAAAAACTGTGGTTCTTCAGGGTATATATGGCTTTTTCTATTTTTCATTTTGTTATTTTTGTTGCAAGTGCTGTGGTGATTTTCTTAAGCCTTGCCCTTGTAGGACTTTGTACGCTCAGATGAACCATTGTGTGACAGCATTTGGAAAAAGGCTACTTAGAACATGGCTTGCAAGACCTTTATATCATCTGGAGGCAATTAAAGAACGCCAGGATGCAGTAGCAGGACTAAAGGTACACACTTTACTTTCAAAAGTTGTTTCAAATTCCTTTATATATTAATACAACCGAATGGGATAGTATCTGGCCTGTTTTTTTTTTTTTTTTTTGGTCTTACAAGAAGAAACTTGTGGTTGATATCAGTTGGGACTAAAAGAGTTTTCACTTTTGGAAGATTTGATACACTCCTAATCTGCTTTGAACTTCCCTTTTCATAGGGAGTTAATTTACCTGGTGTACTTGAGTTTAGAAAAGAGTTATCAAGACTTCCTGACATGGAAAGGGTGCTTGCACAAATTTTTGCTAGCAGGTGAAAATAGACAGTGGTATTGAATACAATGACATCTATTAATTGACTTTTAATCATCTCTGATAGATTTCTCCTTAATGCGTGCTGAATTCAGTGAAGCTAATGGGAGAAATGCAAATAAAGTGGTACTATATGAGGATGCTGCAAAGAAACAGCTACAACAGTTTATATCAGCTTTGAGAGGGTGTGAAATAATGGTGAATGCATGCTTTTCACTTGGCGCGACTTTAGACAACACAGATTCAAAGCTGTTACATGATCTTCTAACACCTGGTATGACTGGATTAAATATCTGTAAAGATGATGTACTATTTGTTGGTATCATGCATCTTAATAATGTTTGCAGGAAAAGGACTTCCAGATGTTAAATTAGTTATAAAGAAGTTTAAAGATGCTTTTGATTGGGTGGAAGCAAATAGTTCAGGTCGTATTATCCCTTGTGAAGGGGTTGATGAGGAGTATGATGCTGCATGCGGTTCCCTTAGGAAGGTTGAACTTAGTCTGGCAAAGCACTTGAAGGAACAACAAAAGCTGTTTGGAGATACATCGGTAAAACATACATATGAATTCTTTCATATACATTCGTTGGATCTTCTTTATTCCTATCTAATAATTTTCTTTGTGTTTCTTTTTTCCTTTTATGGATATTTTATGTTTACTTTTGTATGTAGATTAAGTATGTCACAGTTGGAAAGGATGCATACCTCTTGGAAGTGCCAGAAAGTTTGTGTGAGCGCGTTCCTCAGGAGTACGAATTGCAAGCATCCAAAAAGGTCTGTCTTATATGTCAGAAATACACTCCAATTGATACTGGATTTTTTTAAGGATGGAAAACCCAGTCCAAGATTTCAAAAGTTTTGAATCTAAACCTACATCAATTACATATGCTGTCTTGATAGTACGAAGTATTTAGTTGTGGAAGTAATGACTTTCAAATTTTTAGAGATCTGGACGGTTTTCTTTTACTTCTTGATTGTTAGTTCACGTCTCCTGAGTTATACACAAAGACCATGCAAAAGAAAGTGGGGTGCTGGAATGTGGGATATTTGTTTCTTGGCGAAGCAAGATGCATCAAAACAAGTATTATTTTAAAAGTGCATGGTTCTAATCATGAATACAATGAATCAAGGAAGCTAAAATCCCAATTATCTTTACTAAGTAATGTTTACAAAGCCCGTAAATTATGGGGTGTAAAGATAGGTAAGTTACTTTTCATAAACCAGTGCTATTCAATCTTTTATTTTTTATTTTTATTTTGTTAACATACTAACAATGATTTAAACTAACTGGTAAAAGAAAGGAAAGTATGAGACCCTTAAGGGCAGTAGAATCAATCATCCATTTCTCAGTTCATTTTTATTCATGAAAACTAGTTGATATCACATAAATAAATTATCTCCATGCTTGTTAACAGCATCATTACAGATAAATATAATGTTGTTTCCAGATATTTAACCAGCATGCAGTTTAAAGAGATAATGTGAAGATATTTTCCTTTGGGGAAAGTTTTGCTCCTTTGTTTACTATGTTGCTTATTCCTAAGTTGTCTTGAAGTGCTACGTGGAACATACACTCTTAACACTGTCAACGTCTATACTCAGGGTTATTTCCGGTATTGGAATCCAGTTATAAGGAAGTTAATGGGAGAGCTTTCTCAGGCTGAAACTGAGAAAGAGTCCAAGTTGAAAAGTATTTTACAAAGGCTTATTGGGCGTTTTTGTGAGCATCATAGTATATGGAGAGAACTAATTTCTACTATTGCAGGTAACATTGCCTTTTCTAATAGTAGCGTTTGCCCATCTCTTTTTGGGTTTATTGTGCTCATCACTGCTTATATTAAGAAAATATTTGCCCAAAATTACACTTGCTTTTAGGCCATGTGGCTTTCCACTGCTTTTCGCTGTATTTAACTTAATCAATAATTTAGTAATATTTATAATAATTTGGTGCTTACATGATAACCCTGTATCTACTTCCCTTTTCTTTTTCTGCTGGGAAGGTGAATGTATGGCCAACATAATCTGACTTCTACACTAATATTACTTCCCTCTTTTCTAAAAAGTACATTTACTTGACATTTGTTTTCATTTAATCTCCTGGTAAAATGTACTAATTGATAGGGAATTCATACTTGCTTTCTTCTTCCCTTGTTTTCCTTCGCCAATTGAAAGCTGAAAGTGCAATTGGGTGCTTGGTTAGAGCACCACTGTGTGACCTTATCCAGTTCATATAAATTTTATTTCTATTTTGTCTTCTTCTAATACTAGTTTGACCAGTTCCATTTGAAGTAATAACTGTAAAAGACCATTGTTGGTGTGTTTCTTTTTCAGAACTGGATGTTTTGATCAGTTTATCCATTGCTAGTGATTACTATGAAGGGCCAACATGTCGGCCACATATAAGGGAATTGCCCTCTCAGGACAATGTTCCATGCCTTGTTGCTAAAAGCTTAGGACATCCTATTCTTAGAACTGATTCTCTGGATAAAGGAGCATTTGTCTCCAATGATGTTACACTTGGTGGTGCTGGACATTCGAGTTTTATCCTGCTAACTGGTCCTAATATGGGAGGAAAATCTACTCTTTTGCGCCAAGTTTGCTTAGCTGTGATTTTGGCACAGGTGATTAAAAATTGGTGCTGTGTTTTTGTTTGCTCTGTTTTATGTTAATGACTTAGCTCATGATTCTGTGCAGGTTGGAGCTGACGTACCAGCAGCATCTTTTGACCTGTCCCCTGTGGACAGGATCTTTGTTCGAATGGGTGCTAAAGATCATATTATGGCTGGCCAAAGTACTTTCTTGACAGAACTCTTAGAAACTGCATCTATGCTGGTGAGATATCATTCTTTGTGTGTGCAATTACATTATTTTTCTTGACTGCCATTCTTTGCTTCTTAGACACGCATATATTGACTACTAGGTGGATGCATCAAATGAAATCACTGATTGAGATGGGAAATGTTTTTGAAATCAACTAATTGGTATTTTGTTTGAATATGGTGTAAAATGAATAGCCTACGAATTCTCCAAAGCCCATATATTGTTCGTTTCCTCTGATTCAGGAATACTTCTCTTAATGAGAAGACTTATGCCTATTGAGCACTGTGACAAAGGGAGGAAACATTCTTAAGCTTCATTCTTGCATGTTCCTAAACCTGTTGTGTGATGCTGCATTGATATTTAATTTCACTCTTGTTTCGTAATATCGACCTAATTCTGATGGTAAATACAGTCGTCTGCAACCCGAAATTCACTTGTTGCACTGGATGAACTTGGCCGAGGAACATCAACTTCCGATGGACAAGCAATAGCGTAATGCGTTTTTCTTTGCTAGCATGCATACTTTTGATGTTCGATCAGTTCTGTCTGACAGTCTGAGGTTCTCATTTTTTCTTTCTTTGGCAGTGAGTCAGTTCTTGAACATTTTGTTCACAGGGTGCAATGTAGAGGAATGTTTTCTACTCATTATCATCGATTGGCCATTGACTATCAGGAAGATCCTCAGGTGCGGTCATTCATCCTTTTTCCCTAATAATTGAGATTAAGCTTTCCTCAAATTTGGTCTCTGAGGAAAAGAGATTGATACTTGTCATTTTTCGGAACATTAATATGCTAAGCAGATTCTTGGTTTCTTTCAATTTCATCATTCACCCGGGTTATTTTTGAATTCTCAGAAAATATGTTCATCTTCTCTTGGTTTATAGGTCTCGCTGTGTCATATGGCATGCCACGTTGGTGAAGGATTAGGAGGTTTGGAGGAAGTTACGTTTCTCTATAAGTTGACATTAGGCGCATGCCCCAGAAGTTATGGTGTGAATGTTGCGCGCCTGGCTGGTGAGTTAATAATACACAGCATTGTTATTGTTTGCTTGGAGAGGGGTAGTCAAGGGATTTGGGTTAGTCTTAGGCTAAACTAAACGATCTTCTCCAAAATTTATCATCTCTTTGCTTTCTCGAACCACATCATTGTAGGACTTCCTGATAATTTACTCGAAAAGGCTGCTGCGAAGTCTCGAGAATTTGAAGGGGTATATGGCGGCAACAACAAAGGATCGAGAGGAAATTCGAGTAAGAATTGGGATGAAAAGGCGATAGAAGTCATCCTGAGCTTGATGCATGTTGCCGATTACAATGAACCTTACGGGAGTAAGGCTTTTGAATTATTGAATGATTTACAATATAGAGCAAAGGTGCTCTTGGAATAAACTGGAAAAAAGGGCAGTGTACAGTTTTTTTGCATCCCCCATTGTATAATTTTGAAATTCCAATGTCCGTCCATTGTTTTATGTGGAATCGGTTGAGAATTGCAATGGGTACCTTTGCTCAAATCCTCTACTGATTGGGTCTGTTTTTACCAATAACCTCTAAAGAAACATCAACCCACAGGTTAATCCATGGATTATGGTCTACACATCTGTGTAGAGTGTAGACCATAAATAAAAAGTACATTTTTAATATAATAAAAATACATTATTTGTGTACGTAAAGTACATTATTTGAGTGCTTAAAATACATTATTTTATATATACTACCAAATAATGTATATTCAGTACACAAATAATATAATTTTAGTATATTAAAAATTTACTTTATATTCATGATCTACACAACTATGTGAATTATAGCCCGCACAATAATTTGCCTAAGCCCTCTATGCCCCTAGTTTACCCAAAAGAAGAAGAGAAATTCTTACATAAGAACATCTCAGGGTCATAGAATATATGTAGTTTGTCTATCTGTTATTATTATTATTATGAAAAATGCTATTTTAGTGATCGACACTATATGTTAATCCAACTTGTGGTAACATTGAAAAGAAAAAAAAAACGTTATTTTATAGAGTGCATTGTATTAAAGAATTTTGAGTTAAGTTTAATTTTGTAGGTGTGACTTGAATTAAATTTAGTTTAGTTTTATAATAGGAGGTATAAAATGCATATAAAGTATTAAAGTATGTTTATTCGCAAAAATACTATTCCAATTGAAGTCTATCAACTAAATAGGCTGCTAATGTTTTCAATGATAGAGGTGGCCACAATTTGGTGTCAATTTTGATAAACTGAAATCTTTTGAGAAGGTTTTCTGTAATTCTAGAGCAGGCGGTTTCAGTTTGAACCGCCTGCTCTAACGGGTGGTTTTTTTTTTTTTTTTTTTTTTTTTTTTTTTTTAATAATCTAAATTCAACAATTTTTTTTTTTTTGGAATTTGTTAATTCTACCAGTAATTTTTATTGGACATTGCGAGTATATTAGACTGTTAGAAAACAATACATTTTTTTTCAAAGTAGAGTACTTTGAAATATTATTTATCAAAATAATTTTAAAATTTGTTTTTCAAAGTCATGTACTTTTTATCTCATCATGGCTTCTTTTTTGTTCTCCTCCTCCTCCTCTTCTTCTTCTTAATCTCGATCGTTGTACATTTCCCCCCCTCTTTTGGCTAATTCCAACTTAACTTGAACTATACAATCTTTTAAACCCCTTCTAACTTAATTATCTTTGGCCCTTGGCCATGGCTCCATCAGTACCAAATTTGTTCAATTTTTATTTTTCACTATACATTCAAGAATCAAGAGCATTCATAGTTTTGATATTTAAAATTCTAAAGTACATGTTTTTAGCATTTAAAATATACAATAAGATTCAATGTTGTTATATATCTTAATTCCGTTTGCATTCTTTGTACTTGTGAAGGAAGTCGTACATCATGTTAAAATTATTGTACTTTAGCTTTTTCATGCCAAAAATATCTTTACACCTTTAAATATTCTGTTAGTTAGTTATTAGATACTAAATAAGTCAATACCTTATTGTCTAGTATCACCCGGTTGCACTCATATATGGAAGGGGTGGGTCAGTAATACTCTAAAAAGTACTAAATAAATTTACCTAATTGTATTTACCTCAGTACATTACTTGACAAAATAATTTATTTAATTAATATTGTATTAAACCAAATATATTTTATTATATATTTGGAGTATCATTTACATGTTTACTTAGACAACATATCTTTATTAGATATACATATAGATAAAATATATTTGTAATAAAAAATAATAATTAACTTCTTAATATAAACCTAAATATTAAGTTAATAATTAATGATACTTTTTGAAAACAATCCCGAAGAGTTTGATATTATAGAAGAGAAACGATAGAGTTAGGAGGGACTAAGTCCCAATACAGAGTGCTAGCCTGTGAAACAGCCTAAAAGTTAAAGAATGAGCAATCATATTTTGTGACCTAGGTACGAAAATAACATGACAAAAATTGAAAGTTGCAATAATCTTCCTGCATGCATCCATGAACAGACCTACGTAAGAGTAATAGGAGGAGTGCATCGAACTCAAACCACTGCAAAGCTGGGCGCAATTGGTGTGAATATCAACAGAAAATACCCCCTATCTTTAAGACAGGATAACACCTCCTTACATGCGACGGTCTCGGCTATAAGAGGCGAAAAGCAATCGAGTAACGGACCAGCACAAGCTGCTATGAAATCCTCATTCGGCGCCACCAAAACAGCCCCAAATGTAGCTTTTAAAGTTGTTGGATCGTACCCTGCATCGAAATAACACCTTTGCCGATCCGAGTGCACAGTCGTTAATGTTGAACAACAGTAGGAAAAATGTGTTCATGAGCCATCGATCCTTTCTACCTATCGACCATCCTTAGTTTATTGAAAGAAGAAAAAAGCTTTCAATGAAAAATATGACACTAGAGTAGCTCGCTCACTATTATTAGGGGATGTCGTTTACAAACGAGTCAAAAACATTGATAATGTGTTGGAAAAACTCCAAAAACAAGTCAGAAGGGTATTTGTAAAAAGTGGTCTATATTATGGGATTTGCCATATTGGAGCACTTATATGTAAGACATTGTCTTGATGTAATGCATGTAGAGAAAAATATTTGTGATAATATTATCGGGACATTGTTGAATATTCAAGGTAAGACGAAAGATTGTATCAAAGCTATAAAATATATGGTAGAAATGTCGATAAAGGATCAATTAGTAGTTTAGTACCACAAGAATCTGGAAAGAGGGCATACTTACCTCCATCTTGTTATACTTTGTCTAAAAAGGAGAAAATTAGTTTTTGTAGTTGTCTATTTATTTTAAATTTTTGTAGGCATTTGAGGCAAAGCCCTGCTCAACAAAGGAAGTAGATGAGATTCGTGAGATTTGGACAAAATATTTTTGTAAAGAATGCTTATAAATTTTTTGTAGGTAAACATGCATGTTGATTTAGTATTGTTGTACAGCGTCAAATTATTGATATGTTGTTGATGACTAATATAATTATGATGAGTAGTGTTAAATATAATGTTTGAACTCTTATTTAGTTAATTTTAATGATATGTTGGTACTTGATGATTAATTATTAATTATGTGTATTGATAGGGTTTGGTACGGTGCAGTAAAGTGTTGGTGTACTTACCAAAAAAAAAAAAAGTAAAGTGTTGGTGTGCTGATAGAATTAGTGTAGTGTAGTTCATATACTTCGTGTTGTATGTTCAAGTATTATTATTAGTGTGTGTTGAGAACGTTTGAACTGTGATACACTTATTAGTGTGTATTGATATAATTAGTACTTGATATACTCAGGGACGGAGCCAGAAAATTCGAGTTGAGGGGCCGATATAGTAAAATTTTTTTTACCTTGTTAGTCGACATTATAATTAACCGTACCATATTATTATATATACTATACATTATACTTATATGTATAATGTATAGTATATATAATTATGTGTAGCAAAGCCCATAATCAATACACACTAATTATGTGTAGCAATAACTATGCTATACTTATGTGTATAGCAAAGTCCCCCTACCCCATAAGGTGGCTCCGCCCCTGGATATACTTATGTGTTGAAAACGTTTGAAGTGTGATAGATATTGTTGACAGTGTTAACAATGTTGAATAATGCTGGAATGTACAGGAAAAAATTGATAATTTTATCAAATAAATTAAATTAAAAAATTAATCAATTAATCTACGTTTGATAAGGATCAGACGCATATTGTATATTAAAAAAAATGACAATCTGATTGTACAGGCGAATTTTTTTTATAAAAAAAATGACAACCTGCATCTGATGTTACCTCAACCAATCTGCGTCTGTGGCATATGCGTCTGAAGTACTTCAGACGCAGATGACTCATTCTGTACTAGTGGAGGTAGGAAGGTTATTGTGTGGACCATAAATAAAAAGTACATTATTTGTGTATATAAAATATATTATTTAAATACTGAAAATACATTATTTTGTATATTATTAATTAATGTATATTCGGTACATAAATAATATATTTTTAGTATATTAAAAGTGTACCTTGTATGATGTACTTTCAGTATATAAATAATGTATTTTTAATATATAAAATGTGTTTTTTATGATTCACACAACGCAGAGTATGATACATATAATAATTTGCGAGGAGGTAGTTTGATAAGTAGATGAGAATATTAAATGCAAAATAAAGGTTAGACCGACAGGGGCCTATCAAATACGGAGTATCAATTAATAGGACACGCAAGAGGTTGTGAACTTGTGATTTTAGTAATGCCAGATCTGGAAAAAGAAATTAAAGGAAAGTTTGAGAAAAAGGAAAATGGAAAATAAGTAGACCCTTTGTCTTAAAAAGACTTGTTTGTTATGAACAGAAGTTATTAAAAAAATTCAATTTAAAAAAAAAAGGTTTTTATTGTTTCTTCAACTTCACTTTATTTGGTTAAATATTTAATTTTAGTTCGTTCCAAATAATATATGATTTCCTAATTTAAATATTACTAACTTTAGACGTACTTATTCTAATATATTCTTTATTCTGTTTTTTTTTTCCCTTTTTACTTTTTCTATATGAGTTTCAATTCATCTCTATTATGAAGAAATTTTGAAAAGGATATCATATTATTTTATCTGAAAAAACATATCAAACACGACTATGTCTTGCAAAATGGGATGGATAGAGTAAAAAACTTAACATAATAATGTGAACTTCTTAACAAAATGTTATATTATAAAAAATTTTATTAGTGAAAAAATAAACTTAAAAAGCTAATTATTAGGTAAATTAGTATTTTATTATTAGTTGTTAACATGTAAAATGATTTATAAGAATATGCTTATATTTTATTATTTATTCAACTGTTTTTACAAATGTCATAAAGGAAATGACTACGAGTCATGCTATAACATGCGCTCTTAGCCAGCCACTTACTCAATCTTCCGCACAAGTCACAAATAAAGACACATACAAATAACAAAATTAGATAAACATTGCTAAGTAAGGTTTACTCCACCCTATAAATAAGTTTTATACAATATATAACCACACTATCAAAATAATAAGCTATAAGGCTTTATAGTACTCAACTTAAAACTTAACTTCAAAATAAATCTTTGTCTCACCTCACAATATACGTAGAGATTAGCTCAAGATAAATTTTTTTGATAATTCTTTCAAAATAACATCTTTTCCAAAAGAAATCATTTTCAGGAAGACGTATGGAGGAATATCAGATCAAATAATGGAATATGGTCATATGTCATTAAGCCCTAGTGAACAGTAATCCCTCTACTGAACACTACGCAAAAATTCCATTCAAATGGAACTAGACCTAAACCTTAAGTGTATTCACCCCCAAAGGCCAGGTTTCCAAGCCCAATGGATAGTAATAAGTCCAAGTAGCCAGGATTTGTTTCTATTGACTACTACTCAAACAAGGTAAACCCCTAAGTGAAAGGCTTCTCTAACCACTACTCAAATCAACCAGACTTATAGTCTTAGTGAGTCATGATATTTTTCTATTGTTCACTCCTCAAAATAACAGGGACATTACATAACTCCCTAGTGAGTCAGTTTTTACATTAATGCTCACTCCTCAACATAAACTCGATTTCAACCCAATAAACCAAATTCCATAATAATCCTCCAATATCAAAATAAATATATAATTATAATCCTTATACCAAAGTAAATATTTCAAACTCGTATAACCATATATGTGGAAACACATTTTCCAAAATCCACCAAATTGAGAGTTTTTCAGTTCTCAATACTTTCCAAAAATCATTTTCCAAAGTAAAATAAGCATCATGGCCAAACAAATTTTCACCAAGATATTTAGCAACCAAATACGTACCAAGCACAAAACAACAAGATACACAACAAACAGAAACTGATAGAAATTTCAAAAATTTTGATTCGGATTGCGAATTTTTTTGAGAGAAATTGGTAACACATTTTGATACAAATTTTTCCAAATATAAATTTCAGAAAGTCTAGAATATACACAAAAATTTTCATATCAATCCAAGTTCTGAGAGTATTATTCTCGATTTTTTTTCAAAACGGTTCAAGACAAAATTTTACTGACAACACACTGTCAAGAACTAAACGAAATTTTATATGATTTTTAGAGCATATTTTCAGCCCAAACTTTTTATGGATATCAAATGCTACAAGTGTAGGTTCTCCAGAAAACATTTCAAACAAAAAGGAGTTCAATAAGTATTTTTCACGAATTTAATTTTCCAATTGCACCAGGCAGAATTTTCTCAGACAGTGACTACAGGGCGTAAAATCTTTTTTTTTTTAAACACAATAAAATCACCATACAACATAGAGGTCCATAATCAGGTGAGAACTGTGCCTCGGATGAGAACCCGTAGACAAATTCAAACCATTGGTCTAATAGATTTAACGGTTGAAAGTAATAATAATAAAAAATTTATAATATTTTTGAAAATGACCCTATTCATTTTAAAAATTTGTAATATTTATGAAAATGACTCTGCATTGATTTCCCATCCATAAGATCTTGCAAATCAATGGTATGAATTTGTCCACGAGTGGTTCTCATATGATTAGTGTGTGTGTGTATATATATATATATATATACAAAATATAAGTAAATTTTGGAGGACATAAACACTTGGATTCCAAAATCAACAATAACCCTTGAATCCCTACACTTAACTCTGCTGCAAACTCTCCTTTTAACCAGCTAGAATACGAATAAAATCACATATAAATACATATACTCCCTCGGTCTCATTTTACCTGTCATATTTACTATTCATTGGTCAAACCAATTCTTTCTTCATTGCTTATTTTCTTTAGTAATTTTTGTTTATTTTTAAATTTTTTTTTTGTGTTTAATAGTATTTTTAATGTAATTTCTAAATATATAAATTTTATATATTAATGTTAAACTTAATATTATGAAAAATTGGATTAAAAATAAATTCAATCAAACTAAGTCTCGTTAAACCAATCAGACAACCAAAATGGGACATGTTGGAAAAATTGTTGCTGCTATCTGTAATACAAAAGAGATACAAAATAATACAGAAATACAAGGGAACAAAACCGGATCATCTGGTATCTTCAGGCGTGTACACTTTCCTATAAGCTTTAAATCTCCCTTAGAAAAGCAACAGGGTTCCAGATTTAATCTTATGGGATACAAGAAGATAATGAAACTCTTAGGTTGCTTCAATTAAGAATTTCCTGGAGAATTGTAGGACTGTAAAATATCAAGGTTAAACAACAAGTTCAGTTGTGTTGTCGTCAGATGTATCTCCTTAAGATTTTATAGAAATAAAATCTAACTGTTAGGAGAGGTTACTGGAAGTTTAAAGCAGTTTTAAAACCAACTTCCAAAGATATATATGAATATAACTGATCTGGGATTACTTACGTAAGATTATGTTACTATGCATGTAATATAATTCAACCAATTATATTAACACTTTAATATTTCACATGCATGCATGTGAACATGCAATCTTAGGAAATATTAACAATCACATGCATAGCAACAGACATGCCAAAATGAAAAGCATTTACGTAATATTCAAAAGGAGAGGTTCAAGCCATAAAGTGGTGAATTCCCTCAACTTCCGAGAGATCATGCGAGACATAAGACTCATGCCATGCGAGAGATAGTTTGCTTTGCCAATGACCTCTCGAGAGGTGCATGATGTTCGAGAGATACATCACCATCATATTCTAAAGGTGAATATACGGAGTAATTTGCCTTCGAGACATCGTTTCCATGCGAACCTTTTAACATAAACCACATTCCATTCGAGAGGTAATGCAGAGTACGTTCGAGACATAACTCCTACGAGACAGATTTTGCGAACCGACCTCTCGCGGACCTCTCGAGTATTTCAAAATCATCTCTACCAAACTCAATAATATTTACTACTTCACAACTCCAAATATTATTTAAACTTGCATGGTAGACATCTGAACCATTAATCTCTATTACTGTACAAATATCTAACAGGAGAGAGGTGGTATGAGAAATAATTTACTCCATAAATTTAAATAAACTTGCGGTAACACTGAAGGGAAGAAACGAAAAGTGACGTGCAACATGTTTTTTTTTTTTTTTGGCCTCTTTCGCTGTTGAAGCCGAATTGAATGGAAAAGGTGAGAATTGATTGTGAGAGTCGATAATGATGATGAAGGTGAGGTGAGAAACTGGTGACAGCTGCGCTGATGGTGAAGGAATTGAGAAACAAAATAATGATTAGCTAGGTTCGTGGTTCTCCTCTTTAGCCGTGCGTAATTACTAATGGGTTTAGTTCAAAATTTTGTGTGTGAAGAAATAAAAAAGGAGGGTACATATATATAGTATTTTTCATTGTAAAAACAGTTGGAAAACAGTAGATATCATTTGCAGGAGAATAATTGTTGATTAACGTGGAGCATGGATGCCCTGTCGGGATATCTCGACGGTAACTATGCCACGACTATTAATTCACATCTCACTCCGTGGCACTATGGACAATCACATCTCATTGGACTCTCTCCATCAATCGCCATCACACTTTTATTTGATATATTTAGTGAGTGATGTTGAAGTCACCTTTTGAATCTATTTTTTTAGGTGACGAGCAGGGACAGACCCACAATGAAGACAATGGGGCAGCTATCCGTCTCCTCCGCCCCATCCACATATATAGTATTTAGTGAGTGATGTTGAAGTCATCTTTTTTTTTTTTTGTTTTTTTTTTTGTTTTTTTTTTTTTTTGTTTTTGCGCGTCAGGTAGTTTAGCTAAGTTGCGGTGAACGTGACCGCGCAGTAATGGTCTCAAGTGCGGTTGTGCGATTAAATTTGATTCAAATCTTGTTTAAATCAACATCCAGGATTAACAATGATTAAAAAACGCTCGGTGGCAATTTAGTCTTTTTGCATTTAGGGTAAATTTAAGGTGCGTGGTTTTACTTCTTACGATGCGTGAGTTTTGTGCTTAAGATGAGTCAGTTATTGAAACTTAAGGTGCGTGAATTTCCTTCTTAAGGTGTGTTGTTTTCTTTCTTAATGTGCGTGTGTTTTCTTCTTATGGTGTGCGATTTGTATATTAAGGTGTGTGATTTGTATACTTAAGGTGCACCATTTTAAACCTTTAGGTGCGCAATTTGTGTACTTAAGGTGCACCATTTAAAATAAATTTTTATTAATTTTATAAACAAGTTCATTAATTTCTTTGTTGTCTGTCACCCCAGTGCTTTAGGCATGACCACGGTTCGGTTCCGGTTCCGAACCGGCGATTCCCGGTTCCGAAATTGGACAAACCGGAACCGAACCTTACGGGTACGGTCCAAGTACGGTTTGGAACCGGCGGTTCCGGTTCCAAACCGGATTTTAAAAAAAAAAATTTGTAATTTTTTTAATTTTTAAAATTGTCCAAATTCAACAATTAATATTTTTTGTAGAAAAATTTTCATTCTAAAATGTTTTTAAAATAGTTATATTAAATATTTAAACTTCAAAGTTAAACTATATTTAAAAAAATTGTTATAGTTGAATTTTAAAATGTTATTTAATGTTTAAACATTAATCAAATAATAATTAAACTTTAACTAAATAATAAATAGTAATTAATGTTTTTTTTTTATTTTCCGGTTTGGAACCGGAACCGTCCGTACGGTTCCGGTTCCAACAGTACACGGTTCGGTTCGAACCGAACCGTGGTCATCCCTACAGTGCTTAGATGCTTAGATGAAAGCATTAATGGAGGATGTTCGAATTATTATTATTATTATTATTATTATTATTATTATTATTATTATTATTATTATTATTATTATAATTTTCGTTGATTTGATTAATGACTCAGATCTAACCTCATTATTTACCTGAGAGTAATCCCGCACCTGAACCCTTCCCCATATATATATATATATATATATATATATATATATATATATATATATATATATATATATATTATATATATATAATGTTTAGAGTATAATTAAAACAATAAAGACAAAAGTAAATAAAAGTTGATTTAGTGAGTTGGTAAATCATACATTTAATTTAATAAAGGGTAATGGTTTGAATTTTCTTATAACTTCTATTGTGTCCATAATTTTGTTTTGAATTTTAAAAAAATAAATTTTTGATGTATTTTATTTTTCGTCCATTTATATTCAACAATATTTATGGCTATGTTTCCTAAGTTTTTCATTTTTTCAATCTTTTTTGTTTTAATATTTTGCCCCCACTCGAAAAAAATTTCGTGTCGTGCCCTGGTTATGAGAGAAACTCACAATCACTACTCAAAAGTGTGCACTAAGTAAACACTGTCTCGTGACCTTATAGCTGGTAAATGATCACAAGAAAATAAATCAACCTACTCATAGCTGATCAACTCAAATTAAGAAGGTCAATAAGTTATTCTCATTGAGAGTCGAACTTGTAACATTGCAATTATTAAGACCAGTTTATCACTCTTTTAAATTTTTTTAATCTTTAATCTTTTCTTTTTTCTCTCTCTCTTTTTTTTTATTTTTTTTAAATTTTTGTTTATGTAACACTAAACCAATTTTTTAAAAATATTTAATCAATATTCAACCCACAAACTCCAGAAGAGTCAACAAGACCATTGTATAAAATGTTAACTTATAGTGACAATTCTGAAAATTGTACCATATCATATTCCCTACATCTTTTGAAACAATAATTTTATCATGTAGAACTTGAAGATTGTCATCTTCAGAGGGAAATCGAAATTACATTTACTTGAATCAACCCTGAAGAATTGAATTTAAAATCCTGAAGATTGTGTACGTCTTAAAAGACTAACATTTGTATTTTTGCAACATATGAATACAAACATACCATGTATTATTTTCCTCACTAGGTTTTCCCATTAGATTTTTCTAGTGTGTTTTTTAACGAGACATGATTATGATATAGTAATTCCAATGGGGAAGATTACAAATAGATACTTAAATAGACAAACCCCGAAATCCTGAAGATTATGCTTTGAAGCTTATGGTTGTACTCTTTTATTAACTAAGTTTTTTCCCACTGAATTTTCTTAAGTTAAGGTTTTAATGAGACAACCAATACAATATATGATTTTACAAATATCATGTATTCTTTTCTTCAACTAGGTTTTTCCCACGTGGTTTTCCTAGTGAAGTTTTTAACGATGCATGAAAGTATTTGAATATACCATTCATATATCTTGTACTCTTTTCTTGTCATTTTTTCCCCACAGGATTTTCCTAGCAAGTTTTTAACATAGGCAAGATCGTGGTCAAATAATATCCAACGGAGAATGTTATAAATAATATATTAAGTAGTGAACATTATTATGTAACGTCGGAGAATGTTATAAATAATATATTAAGTAGTGAACATTATTATGTAACGTTTGTAACGGACGTATTTATGTATGTTATTATTATACTCTTTATATATATGTGTGCCCTATTTGTAAACAACAATGCTGATGAATGAAATCTCCCTATCACTCCATCTCTATTTTCCATAAGCACTTTGCTAATATTTGTTACTTTGATACTCTTTACGATTCTTAATTCACTAATTAGGAGCTAAGGGCCAACGGGCACCCAATTTCAACACATTTCAATTAAATGTAGGCATGTTTATTTTAATTAATTAATTTTAATTACAATTATAAACTTCCGCTAGAACAGTGGAGAAGCAGGTCCACAGACAGTACAGTATACGGTATACCGCTGGAGAATTCACGTATCATGAAATGATCTGAGTCAACATACATAATAGCTACTTTCACATACTCCGCCATTAAATTGGACATAGAACTGCCATCTCTAGCTAAGCTAGCTACATTATATTATATATACGCGGTCGGCTCTTGATCTTCAATTCTCTTTTGACTCACATTATTACATTACTAATAACGCATCTATCAGATATGGGAAGAACACCTTGCTGTGAGAAGGTAGGTCTGAAGAGGGGGAGATGGACGGCTGAGGAAGATCAGATCCTCACCGACTACATTCACGCCAATGGCGAAGGCTCCTGGAGATCGCTACCGAAGAATGCAGGTACACAAATCATGCTAGCTACTTATGCATTATTATTGCTTGTTTGTTAGTATGTTTTTAGCTAATGATCGTGATATGATGATGAACACCAAGTGTTTGTGTATATGATTATATGATCGAATTGAATTGAAGGTTTATTGAGATGCGGAAAGAGTTGTCGGCTACGATGGATCAATTATCTGAGATCCGATTTGAAGAGAGGCAAGTTCTCTCCCCAAGAGGAGGAAATCATCATCAAATCGCATGCAATTCTGGGTAACAGGTTAGTCCCATAGCTTAGCTAGCTTCTCCATTCACCATGCCTAAACTCGACAAATCATCTCTAATGATTTAAAAATATTTCTTATTTATATTATCAGATCACTTAATATTTATTAAATCCAGATCATCGTCAAATATTATTTATATTATATTTTATAGATTAAATAGAGAAAAAGACAACTTCTAATGTGCACTCAGTCTCAGCGGGTGCCTGAAAGGATCCATGCTTTCATTTTCCTTCTTTCTTCTAATGTGCACTCAGTCTCAGACAACTTCTAGAAGAACGATTGTCAATATTAATCACATATGAACTAATGAAAGAGAGAAGGTCTCTCCTTACGAGAGGTTATGAAAGCTAGTTGTCTAGCTTGGGTCTCCCTACCCGGCAAATTACTGTGTGCAACGTGGTCAACGTAGCTTTGTGGACCATAAATATAAAATACATTAATGGAGGTACATTATTTTTGTACTGAAGGTATATATGAAATAATGTACCTTCTACAAAAATAATGTACTATAAAATAATGTACTTTATTTATAAAAGTAATGTACTTTTAGTATAATAAAAATGTAACTTATATTTATGGTCCACGTTGCTATGTGAACCATGGTCCATGCAATAATGATTGCCCCTACCCCCACCCTTCAAAAAAAGAAAAAGAAAAAAGAGAGAGCGCTAAAGTGGAGCAGAATATCTCTTGACTCTCTGGCTTCTCTGGGTGTGTTTGGTAATCCGGAAAGACTTTCGATGTTTGGCAAGGTCCGGAAAATATGGTCAGCGAAAAATGATTTTCGTTGACCAAGGAAAATAGCTTATTTTTTTCGGAAAATAACTTCCGGACAAAAAGTCTGGAAGTCATTTTCTGATAAAACGGAAAATCACTTTCCATGTGAACTGCGAGGCATGCCGTCCCTCTCCCATGTGGACTGGTTTTCGCCGGAACTGCTCTGATCAGATGTTTTTTTTTCCTTCTTTTTATAATAAATATTATTAGTATATATTTTTATATTTTTTATATTTTAAATACAATAATAAAAATATATAATTATACAATTCTACTCATTTTCCGGAAAATGAACCAAACACACAAAGATAGTTTTCCGGAATGCAACCAAACACATAAAATAAAATTATTTTTTAGAAAATGACTTATTTTCCATAAAACATTTTCTAGAAATCATTTTCCTGCTTTCCAAATACACCCTAAATTTCTATTTAAGTACTTGTACGCAATTTTTATTCCTTTTTTAAAGAATAAAAAAAATTTGATTTGATTTTTTAATTTCAATATAACATTAGGGGTGATTGGTAAATAATTGTTAGCTAATTGTGTTAGTGGGTTTAACTAATTAATATCATTAGCTTATTGTAAAAAATGTTTGGTAAATTAGCTGTTAGCTGACAGTTGATTACATGCAAAATGACTTTGTTAAAAAGTTGATCGAAAAAACTGTTTTGATAAGTTTTTTGAATTTTAGCGTTTTAGAGTAATAAGTTGTTACAAAAAAAATTAATTAATCAAATACTTATATTAACTATTTAACCAAGTCAAATAACTAATAATAGTCAAATAAGTCCAAATTACTTGATAAGCTAACTATATTACCAAATAAGGCCTAAAAATATTTAAAATCTTTTAAAATTCTATTTTTTGATGCATTCGTATGTTGGAATTATATTGGTGAGACTTATGTTTTCAATTTATTAGAAGAGTATACATCTGTAATTTGATAGTATTAAAATATGTGTATCTGGAATGTACATAAAAGCTTTCATAAAATTTACTTCTATTTCAGGTTCAAACTCTTCCGTCTTCACAAGATATTTATATGATTCTATGGTGAATGTATATGGTGTTTAATTTATTATTATTATTATTATTATTATTATTATTATTATTATTATTATTATTCCTTATAAAATAGCATTCTTATTACTTCAGCTCACAATTCATTATGTGAACCAAACGTGCTGTTAATACGTACGTACAGAAATAATAGTACTTTATAGTATATCTTGAATATGCATAAAAAAAAAAAGTTCTATGCCATGTCCTTTTTTCTTTCTATTTTGAAAAATTTTGAGAAGTGATATAATGGTACTTTATTATTTTATATACTCCACATTTCTAAATAGCGTAAATTTATTTGTTATATTTTAAAATAGAGTAATCAACAAATTTTCTCCTTAATATTCTCTCCTAACATGACACTTTTTTATGAAATTATTTAACTTTGATAATAAGTTAGTAGAGTCAACCAATTTATGACAATAAATAGTTATAAATCATGTTATGATAGATTTTTATGACGCGAAATTTTTTGAAGAGAACAAATTAAAGCATTTTCCTTTAAAATAATTGTCCACTCTTAAATTAAGTAGCATAAATAATTTTATTTTAATAAAACAAACATACAAAAAAGTCAAAGGTGTATTTGGTAATTAGCTGATAACGGATTAGTAGATGATAGATGACTGTATTAGTTGTTTTGACCCGCTGATAATATTAACTAATTATATAAATGCATTTGAGTATTTAACTATTTTCTTTTAGTTGATTACATGTAAAGTAATTTATAAGGCATAAATATATTGTACTATTACGAAACAATCATTTTAACTAGTTGACGAAGTCAAATAGCTAAATTTGATCAAACTAGCCAAATTTTGACTATAAGTCATTACCCAAACACCACCAAACAGTCAAAATGAAGAGTTAGATAACTTTTAATGAACAAAAGAGTAAAATTATACACTTTTCATCAATACCTTTATTTGTCTACAATAAGGGTGTGTTTGGTTCAAACGTTGGAATCAAAATGGTAATGATGGGTTTATGTAGAATGAATCACTTTGTTTAGTAGTAAACTAGTGTTTTACCCTTGCGATGCACGAAAAAAAAAGTTGTTATTAAGAATTTAAATAAAAAAAATGAAGAAACTAAAAATATATTAAAATGTAAAATATAATAATATACGGAGTAGTTGAATTTTCATATATTTGGTCAAGTATCTATTATCATAGAATACAAAATTTAATTTTGTGATTTTAAACTCTGATCAGGCGCATTTTCTTATTTGATTGTACAATACAATGTATATACAAATAATATTTATTAATATGTATGTATGCAAATTCTATAATATATTTTCTTAATTATAATTTATATTGATATATTATAATTAAAATAATTAAATTTAGAAATTAAAAAAATAACATTTTAATTTTGTACGATTAATATAGTGCATAAGTATATGTATGTATGTATTTTAAAAATATAAATATGTATGAACACATATTTTTTTTTAATTCTATCATTTTTAATTATATTTTATATTTTATTAATTATAATTAAGAAAATTACATTTACAAATTAAGAGAATTTAATTGTAAATTTATATGGATTAATGTAGACCCTAACTATATTACATATTTAGACAAATTTTTTAATATTTTTGATTTTTTAATTAAGAATATGAGTTTAGACATATTTTAAAATAATTTTTTTAATAAATAACCATTGTAGTAATTAATGTGTATAATTATGCCAGTAATCACAATTCTATAAAAAAAATGTATATATATTTTCATATTGTACAAAATACTATTAATATTATAATATATGTCTACATAAATGGATAAAAAGAAAAATTGATAATTTTTTATTATATATATAATGATAAATATTATATAATTTTTTCCTTGCATGAAAAAATATTCTCATTTTAAAAAATTTACATTGATATCTGAGTTTTGTTTCAGAATATACTTTGGTGATATTTTAAACTTTGAATAATACTTGTGTGAGACCGTCTCACGGAATATTTTCCAACCCATAAATATAGGACAACCAAAACTACTCTAGATCATCATTTAAATAATAGGTCCATAATAGACTTTGTGGTTCAATATTTGTAGATCTATGATATGTTTTTAACTAATTTATTGAAAGTTTATTTCTTTTAGTTCTATTATATCTTATTCTTCATTTCTTCTTCATTTGAAATTGATATACCTCGAGATAATGCATCATTTTCAAATAGTGAATTTCAATTAATTTAATAACACTATATCTAAATGTGACGCATTTACCCAATAACATTATATTTTTTTTTTCAAACTCTGCAAATGTAAGTTAGTTCAATTAGTTCATTTTTATGTTAGTTTTTCTTCAGTTATGTTATTAACGTAAATTAATTTGTTTTGGGGCTCATAATATTTAATTAATAACTATTATTTTAGATTTTAAAATTTTTATAATATATGGTATTTTATAAAATTTGTTTACAACATTTGTACTATAAAACTTTTAATTAATGCAATAATACTTATATTATTTGACATTACTAGAGTGCTAAAATCATAATAATGATATATTTGAAAACCAACATCATTTATGTTGGGAGAAATTTATATATAGTAGTAATAATATTATAGTTATTTTTAAAAGTTAGATGAAGTAAACAAATTGGCATGCAACAATGATATATATATATATATATATATATATATATATATATATTAGAATTAGAAACAAAATAAATAAATACATAATTAAAATAAAAATCAATAAATATATAAAATATATAGTGTACACACACACACACATATATATTAAAATTTCATATTTAAAGCATTGACAATGACCTTTTTATTTTTATTTTAAAAATTTTTCTCGCTTATTTTTTATTGGAGAAATCACAATTTTGGTTCCTCAATAATTGTGTCACAACTCTCGATGTTGTCCATAGGTTTTCATTAATTTGATCCTCAAATTGTTTAAAATTTCGTCAATTAAACCCTTTGAGGATCAAATTGACGAAAATTTAAAATGAGGAAATAATCATTTTGGTCCATTGGAAGGATTTAATTGACGAAATCTTAAACAATTCAAAAATCAAATTAGTTGAAATTGAAAATTACTAACTACGTTGATAGTTGATAAACAATTGAAGAACTAAAATGATGATTTTTCTTTTTTGATTTTATTGTTTAAAAGTAGAGGAATAAAAGCGTAATAAGTTTTGTAATTACTAAAAGATTTGAATATAATAATAAAATAACAAAATAGGCAAACCAACGTAATAAGTATCAAAATCTATTGTAAGATATAAAATTCACTAATCAATCACTTTTGTTGGATCAAGAAATCTATGCTAAGAAACTGTCACATTTGATAATGGTACAAAAACTAATGAAGTATTAATACCAAAATTAAGTCTAACAACTAAGAAAAGTGACATTTTGGCGTTTTGTGAGACAAAAGATCATTTTATTAAGGAATAACATGCAAATTGCCCACTAAACGTAACTTGAAAATGTAATTAGACTACTGAATGAAAACAAAAAGTACAATTAGGCCACTGAACACTCCAAATATATGCAATTTCACCTTAACATCCATTTCATCAGGTGCCTGCTTACATGGAGGGTGAGTTGGCATTTTAAAATAATTTTCAATAATAAACTTTAAAAATGCAAATAAAAATAATTTAAACTAATGCATATATATATATATATATATATATATATATATATATATATAAACGTTGTGGTGGCCGGCGGCTACCCATCGTTTTTTAAATTGTTTTTTTTTTAAATTCTTATTAGTAAAAATAATTTAAATATGCCAACTCACCATACACGTAAGCATACAACCTTATGAAATATATGGTAACATGCTATCAGGCGAAAGTGCGAAATTGCATACATTCGGTGTTTAGTGGCCTAATTGCATTTTTTTATTCAGTTGTCTAATTACATTTTCGTGTTATGTTCAGTGGCCAATTTGCACCTTATTCATTTTATTAAATTTAAACTCAAGACACACATATCTGGTCTGACAAAAAAAATTATATGCATGTGTAGATGGTCCCTGATTGCAGCACAACTGCCAGGTAGAACAGACAATGAGATAAAAAACTACTGGAACTCGCACTTAAGTAGAAAATTCTATAGCTTTAGGAGAGCAGGAAGTGAGAAGACTATGGAGAATTTGGAGATGGACTTGGCAAAGGCGGCAGAGCAAACAAAACGTAGACGTGGAAAAGTAAGTAGATCAGCCATGAAGAAGAATAAGACCACTGGCTATAAACACTACTCCTCCAATAATAACCATGCTCCTGAATTTCCCCACTTACAGACACACCACACACACAATGATACTATTCCTAGTCTCTGTACTGATCCAGTTAATAACAATGTTGCTGCATCTGCGGTACAAATCTCATCCACCCCGCCAATATTGATGGATAAAGAGGATATTGATACCTCGAGCTTCTTGTGTATGGCGGGAGAGTATTTTAGCTTGGACGACATAATGCCAGTATTGGAGGAAGAGATGGATCCTACAGGGACAATTTTGAGCACTTCGTTAAACGGGAGCCTAGAAAACAGTGTGAAAGAGTTTGGGTTGCAAGTAGTGCAATCCCAACATGATTTGGCAAAAAGCGGTAATAGCAGCGTTGATATTTACAGTGGGTTGATACCCAATGATCATCATCAATTTGGTGGGGAGAACAACGAAAGCACCGCAACATCATCATCATTTCCAGTTGAACATCATTGTAGCTTGGCCCAAAATATTAGTGATTGGGATGACTGGCAGTACTATTGGGACGACAGTGGAAACAACCTCTGCAACATCCAGAATCTAATGCCGCAACAGAATGAGGATGATGTAATGTTGTCATCGCCGTGGCCCTGGGACGACACTTTTTATGACATTATGCATGGTAATGCTGGTGAATAAGGTAGGGTAGGGTATACGTAATGTAAAGTTGTATGGCGATTTTTACTCTTTAGGTCGTTTTCTAGGCTAGGGTGCATGAAATGGCCAATTAAGATTATTGTTGTTAGTAGAATGTTAGTTAGTAGAACGATAGTGGTGTATGAATGTTGAAGAAGACTATTAGGTGAAAAAAGTAGATTGTTAGTTGGACTAGATGTGTAGTGTGCATATAAATAGGTGTGGTGAAGTAAAGAAGGTGTAAGAAGTGTGTGTGAGAACAATAATGCTATCAGAGCCCATACTCTATTAAACTCCATTATCTTGATATTTTGAACAACTATCTCCTCGCGAAGCTTTGCCATCATTTATCTTTTCTCGTTTTCTAACTTGATCAGTTACATCCATCTTTTTTTTTTTTCTAGTTTTCTAACCTGATTAGTTACATCCATCCTTTCTCTTTTCTCATTTTCGAACCTGATCAATTAAAGCCATACAATCGATCTGCTAGTGTCACTTGTCACCTCCGTTCAACGTGTGCAGTTAACGCGCTTCCACTGTTCGCAATTTGTAATCCACGCGCCAACGCATGCGGCATCTCCGACAATCATAAAAGTGTTTGATCAACAGCTCCTAGGTCGCCTGAGTCCTCCAGCATCGCATCTAGATTTAGTTTGGACCATTTCCACCTCAGTTGCTTTTGCTCTACGATCATGTTGTTTCGTACACATTCAGACTTCGTTTTTTTGTGTGATTTGTGATCTATTTTTTGTGGGTATGGCTGAAGATAAATCTGTTGTCGTGATTGATATTGTTCTTGTGACTTCTAAAATCATAGACTGTAAGCTTAATGATTCTAATTGTGTAGAGTGGTCTAAGGTTATTAAGCTTTATCTCAAGAGTTTGGGTAAAGAGGACACCTAACTAAACTTTTGTCAGAACAAGATGATTATTGGGGGTAGGTTGATGCACGTCTATTTCTACAAATTTAGAATTCAATTGATGATGGTATTGTTGGGGTTATTAATCATTGTGACTCTGTTACGGATATGATGGAATATTTGGAGTACTTGTACTCTGGGAAGGAAAATATCACTCGAATTTATTATGTCTGAAAGGCTTTTTATCGTGCAGAAAAACATAATTTTCCCTCACTGCCTATTTTACGGAATTTAAGAAGACATATGATGCACTTAATAAGCTTATACCATTCACTACTGACATTAAAGAACAACAAAAGCAACGAGAATAATTGGTTGTTATGAGTTTTTGGCAGGTCTTCCTTTTGAGTTTGACACGGTCAGATCAACGATTCTTAGTAATTCTAGAATTCCTAATCTGGATGATGTCCTCCCACGATTGATTCGATCAGAATAATCGAAGCCAAGTGTGCATGAAGTAACCATCCCACCAAGTAATGCTCTTGTTGGTCGTCAGTCGTACAACGGAAATGGTGGTACCTCCCATGGGCACACTTCCGGCGTCATTGTGTGTCATTGTTGCCACAAGCCTGGGCACATGGAGTGGGACTGTAAGAAAAGGTTGAGAAATTAAGGAAAGTCATATGCCAATGTTGCTTCTACATTTGACGATTCCACCAAGTTGGCCATGGTATCTGCTGATGAGATTGCGTGCTAAGTATTAGAAACTTCTAAAACATTCATCCTCTTAAGTCACTGCTGTTGCAAACTCAAGTAACACAACCACATTTCTTCTCTCATCCTCATCCAAATGGGTCATAGACTCGGGTGCTACAGATCATATGACAAGTAACTCTAGTCTATTTTCCATGCTTTCTTTCCATCCACATAGTTCCCCTGCCACCTTAGCCAATGGATCCAACTCCCATGTACTTGGGTCTTGATTCATTACACCAATCCCCTCGTTCCCCTTGAAATTTGCACATACCTAATTTCTCGTTCAATTTAATGTAGACCATTTAATGTTGTTGTTTATATATGTTGCTCGTTGAGTATAGCATTGTCCATCCGAAGCCATCCAACACTGTTATCATCTATATGCTTTTTATCTTCATTTGTAATTTAAAGTAACGCAGAGTGTATGTTTTAATCAAAGATTGGAACTTTCAGATGCTCCAACTTGAGTGGAGTGTTAAAACATAGAAATATGAAAAGGCATGAATAGGAGCATAGGAGGTGAAAAGTCATGAATAGGAACATAGGAGGTGAAAAAGCATGAATAGCTTTCTAGTATGTATATGTATATATATGTCAGTGTGTTAGGGTAATCAAGTAATAAGGAAGATAAGAAGTAACAAAGTAAACATATTTCCACAATTATAATCATTTCTCTCTCCTTGATTCTTCATCTTGCTTCCTCCTAACTGGCGGGTGATTGTTATTCTCCACCCGCCAAACCTTTGAATCTTTCAAATTCAACTACTCCAAAAGGTATAAAAGTTATCTCAAACTTCTCAAGGTCAAAGGCATGCCTAGTCAACTCCGGTCAAGTCTGACCAAAAGTACGTCAAGCTTGGTTAAAGGTTGTAAAATGTAAATTCTATCTACAGAAACTTTGGTCTAATCTCCTGTAACTTCTCTTGATATATTTATAAGCTTATTGCTTTGGCATATGAATGCTTAAAGGTATGTGATCATCTCTGGATGCAATGTTGTTAAAGTGCTATGGCGGATGATGATATGAGGATTCTGCCATCTAATGAGGGTGGTGATGCAGTTTTGCCATGTCACCCATGGTGGAATTTTTTTTTAATAAATATCTTAATATCTTGGACCCAAGCCAAACTTGGGCCATTAAATTTTTTTTCCTCTTAAGTCTTAACCCAAGCCTCCAAGCCTTAGACCAATGAGAATTCCAGCAACCTCCCATGCTGGCCAAGTTTTTTGTTTTTTGTTTTTTTCTTCTTCTTCTTCCTTTTCTCATCTTTTCTCTACATTTTCTATCTGTTCCTTTTAAAAGAAAAAAAAAACTTTCTTACTCATTAACGTAACATTTAGGCCCTATTTGATAAATAATCAGCCTATCAACCAATTTTGACTTATTTGATCACTATTAGTTGTTTGGTTAATAAGCTTTTTGTAACTCCAAATTACTAAAATTCAAAAGGCTACTCAAAGGGAGTCAAAGCAGTCTTTTCAATTAGTTTTTTGAGAAAAGAAATTATACCAAACAGTGTATTTTGGTGCAATGAAGTCCAAAAACTAATTAGTGGCATACTATCATAGGTTACTAGAGTTCGATAACCTTCGACGATATTTTCGACGACAAAAGCAACCAGCGACAAGAAAATCGGTGCCAATCGCCTTCTTTCTCGATTTCCATGGTGACCAACGCTGATTCGCCAAAGGTCGCCGGAACTCTAGTGACTTGTGATAGCAGGTTACTAACTGATTTTTAATTAGATTTCATTGCACCAAAATATGATGTGTTTAGTTGTTATTTTAAAAAGTTTAAATACCTAATTAACTTTTTAAGTAATGTTGAAATCCCTGATCATTTTCTCGTATCAAAATGAATAAATTTTGACGGTATATGGATAGAAGAATGCATTAATAGTTGCTAGGAGTCTAAATATATACTTGGACACTGTAAGTGCAACGTACAAAGTTAACAATCAATAATTGCTAGGAATCTAAACACTAGGACGCTGTAAGTGCAACGTGCAAAGTTAACAATCGTTGCCCTATTTGCAAGTTAAGTTGTCTTTCAGTCGATGCAACAATGTTATTCCTACGTGCTGGAAAAAATATAAACATTTAAAAGAGTTTTGTTTAATGTTATTAAAGGACATTTTTGGTTAAAAAAATTAATAAATGATATTAAATTTATTAACTATGACAATTTTTATTGGACATTGCAGTATAGTTATAGAACAATAAACAATTTTTTTTCAAAGTAGAGTATTTACTTCGAAATATTATTTATCAAAATAATTTTAAAATTTGTTTTGCAAAAGAAACATGGTAGACTAGTTTGAGTAAACCAGTAAGGGGTTTGAATCTCGGTTGTTGTGCCTCTCCCTCACCCTGGCCCGCCCCGCCCCCCTTCTTTTGACTAGTTCCAATTGAACTTGAATTATGCAATTAAACGCTCTCCAACTCAATTGTCTTTGGCCCTTGCCCCATGGCTCCATCAGTACCAAATTTGTTCGATTTGTTATTTTTCACTATACATTCAAGAATCTAGAGCATTCATAGTTTTGATATTTAAAATTCTAAAAGTACATGTTTTTAGCATTTAAAATTTACAATAAGATTCAATGAAAGTTATATATCTTAAATTCCGTTTGTATTCTTTGTGCTTGTGAAGGAAGTCATACATCATGTTAAAATTATTGTACTTTAATTTTTTCATGCTAAAAATACACACATTTAAATATTCTTTTAGTTAGTTATTAAATTCTAAATAATTTTGCTAAAAATTCTAAATAAATTTACCTAATTGTATTTACCTTAATACATTACTTGACAAAATAATTTATTTAATTAAATATTATATTAAACCAAATATATTTTATTATATATATGGAGTATCATTTACATATTTACTTAGACAAACATATCTTTATTAGATATACATATGGATAAAATATATTTGTAATAAGAAATAGTAATTAACTTCTTAATATAAACCTCAAAATTAAGTTAATAATTAATGATTCTAATATAATATAAATTATGTGGTTTATATTATTTATTTATTATTTTAAAATTATTTTAATATAATTATAATTTTTAAACATTAAACATTAATATTGCACTTATTTTTGCGCATATTATATCACCTAAGTAACTATCACTTTTTTTGACACATCCGTGAAGGATAGGAAGGAGAGGAAAAGGAGGTGGGAGAGATTATTGCGTAGAGCATAAATAAAAATTACATTATTTGTATTCTCAAAAAAAAAATTATATTATTTGTGTATATATAAAATATATTATTTGAGTACTGAAAGTACATCATTTTCTATACTATTAAATAATGTATATTCAATACACAAATAATATACTTTTAATATATTAAAAATCTATCTTGTATTCATAAAATGTATATTATTTGGTATAATGTACATTCAGTACACAAATAATCTATTTTTAATATATATATATATAAATCTACACAACATTGTGTAGATCATGGTCCACACAATAATTTGTGGCAAATTATTATGTGGACCTGGATCCACCTTGCAAGGTAAACTTGTTTGTTATGAACAAAAAATTCACAACTTATATACTAAATGTTCACAAATAAATGTTCACAATTTACATACTAAATGTGAATTGTAAATATTCAAAATGATCTATTGTGATGAGTCCATCTTGAAAGGTGGATTCGTATAAGTATTGATAATTTGTCTGGAATTAGTTAGAAAGGTAGATGAAAATATTAAATGCAATATAAAGGTTATGCTGAAAGGGGCTTTTCAAATATCAACTAATAGGACATGCATGCGGTTGTGCTTTTATTAATGTCAGATCTGGACAGAGAAAGAAAGTTTGAGAAAAAGAAAAATGGAAAATAAGTAGGCCCTTTGTCTTAAAAAGACTTCTCTTGTTTGTTATGAACAAAAATTATTAAAAAATTCATTTTTTTTGAAAAAAAAAAAACCAAAAAAGAAAAAAGCGAAGCTGAAGAAACAATAAAAACCTTTAAAAAATGTTTTTTTTTTAAAAAGGTTTTTATTGTTTCTTCAACTTCACTTTTTTTTGTTAAATTTTTAATTTTAGTTCGTTTCAAAATAATATATGATTTCCTAATTTATTACTACTTAATAAATTAGGTATAGCCAAAAATCTTGTGGTCTAGTGGTTCTTGGTTGCACCCCTATATAGAAGGGAATGAGTTCGAGTCTTAATGGGGCGCTTATATATACCACATTATAACAGAGTCAATAGTACTAAAAAAAAAAAAAAAAAAAACATCATGACCTCCCATATGGGAGAGCTACTTCATACTACTAAACTATAAAGTTAGTATCTATAATCGAACTATTGTGTTAAATTTTATTTTTTTGAATAAAAGCAGAAATTTCATTAAGTAAGGTCCAAGAAGAAAATAAGCTATGATCATGCAGTAAGCCATTAACAACTTGAAGGCAGTCACTCTCAATCTGGCTGTCAATATGGTTATCCACTGCAATGCTTCACGTACTCCTATAGTTAGCTTCGGCTTCATTCGGTTAGCAAATGTATGAGCATGGGAGGCTTCTGGCTGCAATGAAAAGGTTCTATTGTGTGACAAATTTTAAAAGGCAATTTAGAAACGTCATAAGGATCCAAACTATACACTTATGTGTACAATAAATTTAAACTAAATCCAAACTCTTACGGGGCGTTTGGTTGGGAGGAAGGAATTAGGGGAGAAATGAGTTGTAATTCGGTGGAATTGCAATTCAATGAATAAAGTATGAATTGAAATTATAGTGTTTGATATGCAGGAATAGGAGTACATGGAATTGAAATGTAAGAAAGGGCAAAATGACTAAAATGCCCTTATGTTGTAGTATATGTTGTAGTAGTAGTAATAATAATAATAATAATAATAATAATAATAATAATAATTCTTTCAAAAATAATAATAATAATAATAATAATAATATCATTATTATTATTATTATTATTTAAAAAAAGAATAATAATAGCAATAATTCTTTTAAAAAAGAATAATAATAATAATTTTTTTAAATTTAAAAAAAAAATACAAAGGGTATGAAAAGAGGGGCAAAATTGTCTTTATACCAACACAATTGTCCCTCCTCTCCACTGAATTGCAATTCATGGGAGTATCATTTAGAGGGAATTGCAATTTCCTCCAACCAAACAGTGAAATTTGAAAATTCACTGAATTGCTATTCCTCCCAGATTACCCTCAACCAAACAGACCATTAATGTTGGGGTCAAAAATCAACCCCTTTACGTTGTTGTTGGAAGAAAGTTTATAATAAAATTTGTCGTTCCCTGATTAAGGTACGTACTATACTTGTACGAGAATAATTGATTAACGTGGAGGATGGATGCCCTGTCGGAATATCCTCGACGGGAACGAAGCCACGACTATTACTTCACATCTCATTTACGTGGACAATCACCTAACCATAGTACTCACCGTACTCTCTCCATCAATCACCCTCGCACTTTTGTTTGATATATTTAGTGAGTGATGTTGAAGTCATCTTTTGAATTTATTTTTCTTAGTGACAACTGACGAGCAGGGCAAACCCATAGTGAAGGCCATGGGGGCACTTGCCCCCACCTCACCCCATATATATTTCGTGTATATATATATATATATATATATATATATATATATATATATGTATATATACATATATATATATATACACACATATATATATATATACATATATATATATATATATATACACATATATATATATATACATATATATATATATATACATATATATATATATATACATACAGGGGAACGCTCTAATCAGAATAAGCGTCCAGGGAAGAAATAAAAATCATTTACAGTTGTTCACGTGCTTAAATCAACGAATTAGATGTAACTTTAAAAAAAACAGCGCGGTGACATTTTCGTAAATAACTTGAACTTTGGTGCAAGTAAATGTGTTATAAGTGCAAGTAGCTGGTGCACCTTTGCGAGTAAAAGTGCAAGAAAAATCACTTACAAGTGCACATATTTTCACTTACAAGTGCAAGTAATTTACCTTGTTAACATTCGTGCATCTAGGTGCAACTAGTTATAATAGTAAGTGCACTTAGTATTGATGTTTAGTGTAAATTTTAATTGCACATGTAATATATGTTACTTGCACTTATAATATATGTATTAGGTGCACTATATGAAACTACAACTTGCACTTGTAATACATTTTACTTGCACTTCGATGTTTAATTATTTACAGAAATGCCACCGCATTTTTTTTAAAAAAAAATCAGTGTTTCTCATCCGTTAGATCTGGACACGTGAACGGATGTCATGTGTTCTGAGTTCTCTACTGGGCGCACCGTTCTCATTTGAGAAATGTCACCGTGTTTTTTTATTATTTTAAAAATCAGCATTTCTCATCCATTAGATTTGGACACGTGGACGGATGTCATGCGTTCTGAGCTCTCTCTTGGGTGTATCGTTCTCATTTGAACGCGATCATAATATCATATGTTACAGAAGTGATCTCGAAAATACAAGAAAATAATGGAAATTACAACAGAAAATTATCCACGAAGGATAATAACAATACAGGAGAAAACAACCTACAAAAGGTTGAAAACCTGAACTACGGTTGAGGATGAAATCCGGACGAACTCAGGTGGGGGAAGCACGAGTCGTGTTACCACTATCCTTAAAACCTTATTTACCGCCTCCCGGGATGCTGGAGCGTTGTGGTCTAGGTTTCCCAGGATAAAACGTACTACGATCCAATCGTTTGAGCACACAAACTTGGATCCGACGAACTAGGAACGTGGGTTCAACGCAGGTGGCTAGAAGGAAATGTGAGCAGAGTTTTGAGGGAGAAAACAGTGTATTGCCGTGTGTTCTTGGGGTGTTCCAAACCTGCTGCTCACAACGAATAAATAGTAGAGGAGAGTGGATCATAGCATTAATCATGGCAATGATAATCCATTTTGTAACCTCCTCCCACTAGCAGAAATTTAATTATGCCATTAACCAACACTTACACCCACTACCAAGTCCATTATTCACGAAATAACTCTGAAAATAATGATTGGAATTAATCAAATTAATTCCGTAATGCCAAGAGTCATTTCTAAACGGACACAATAGGTGAAAGGTCGCGTTCGAGAGGTTACTGGAGTCGCCGTGCGAGACATGGTCCAGTCTGTGAACCATCGAGACATCGCTCGAGACATACCCGTGCCGCGAGACGTCGAGAAGTGCAAGCTTCGAGACATCGTGCCGGCATCGAGACATCGGACGCGCGCGCTCGTACGCGAACGACCTTCGAGAGATCGACTCCGCTGAACTTCGGAGACATCGAACTACCTCTCGCGAGAGGTCAGTTCGTCTTGATGTCTCGAACTTACGTGGACTGAGATGGAAAACTTGTTCGGAATTTTGGCATAACTTAGCCCGCAAGGCCAGCCAGTTTTCCGGACGACATTCGTGCCCGCAGGTGCCGGCGCACACGAGTTCAAGCCTTTTCGAACTCATTTTGAGATTTGATTTGCACCCTACCCCCCTGCGCGCAAGTTAGAGCCTCTATGCCATACAAGTCAATTAGCCTTAAAAAGGCTCTTGTATTTATAGTGGGGCAAATCTTCCTTCCCAACCAATGTGGGACAAAGCTACATAAGCTTTTCCTCACTTAAAATTCCATCTCCAATGGGTCTACTTTGAGAACCAATTTCTCATTCACCCATTATCCATTTTGAGCGTACAATATATGGATCTCTTCGTCTCACTACGAAGAACCCGAATCCACTTTGACCCGACCCAAATCGGTAGTGGATCCCACTCTAAATTGTACCACAAAATGACCACTTAAATATCATTTTAGTGCTATTTTTCCAACATCATATACATACATACATACATACATACATACATACATATATATATATATATATATATATATATATATATATATATATATATATATATAGTTAGGATCATATTAGATCACTTGTTTAGGTAAGATCGTGAGATCAGATCTTGTGCATCCATTTAATAATTTAATAGTCTAGATTTGTTTAAGATGCTAAGTTGAAGTGTGTGTGAACGGTAATAAAATGTGTGTGAATGGTGATTAATTGCGTGCGGACGGTGATTAAATGTGTGCAAACGGTGATTAAATGTCTGCGAACGGTGATTGATGTACAAGATTTGATCTCAAAATTTTTTAATGGTCTAGATTGATTAAGATTCCAAGTTGAAGTGTGCGCGAATGGTGATTAAATGTGTGCGAACAAAGTGTGTGTGTGTCAATCAATCTAGACCATTAAAAAGTATTACATGGATGCACAAGATGTGATCTCACGATCTTACTTAAGTAAGTGGTCTCACTGGAACTCTACCATACATATATATATGACCAAGTTCAGATCAAGTGCAGCCATATCTTAATGTGCGGTCCGTGCAATCGCACAATTAGCTATGCAAAAAAGCACCAATAGTGTTAGAAAACGCACAACAAAGAAATACATCAATGCACCATAAAACACACCACACACTCAAAAAAATGCACCATACCTCACCACACCTAATGGTGCGTTATTGAACACTGTGTGGTGCGTTTATGCGTACATAATGATGTGTTTTGTGGTGATGTGTACCTAATGGTGCGTTTTTTGGTGCATTTTTTTTGTTGTGCGTTTCCTAAAACTATTGGTGCTTTTTTGCATAACTAATGGTGTGGCCGCACCAACCGTACGTTAAGACATGATCGCATTTTAACCTTTATATATATATATATATATATATATATAATCTACAATCTACAAACCTAATAAGAGAGAATAAAGTTAGGTCCCTCGCAGGAACTAAAAAATGTTTGTGTAATTGTTTGTTTAAATAAATAGTTCATATTATTTTGATTTTTTTTCTACTTACCCTCTATTATATCATTTACTTTTCTTAAATACCCCTGCATTCTGTCAGTGTAAACTTTAGTAATGGAATATTTCCGTTAACTATTTATTATTCTTAACTTACTCATTGATTTTCACAATGAAGGTCTTAGGTTCAAACTGCATTGCAATCAAAATTGACATAATTGTTAAGCATATACTATGAATATGTTAGAGTGTATTAACAGAATATAATATAAAATTTAACATGAATTTTGATCAATTAATTAGAATCACGCATTGAGTACTGATGAAACAGTATACCTAATTTACCGTATATAGTTAACACATATGAGAAACTATGCATATTATTATTGTCTTTTAATTTTTGGGAAGAATGATTTGTTCTATTTTTGAAGGTGCATTGCACCATGGCACTAAAATTGCAGTGAAGCACACCAGGGGACTAGCTAGGGTACTATCCAGTAAGGGTGTTTCCAGTTAATTTTATGAAAAATTATGCCACAAGTTATAGTTATGCATTCTTGAAATATTTACATTTATGGAAAATTTGATAATCTTGCATTGATATATGCCAAGATACCAAATGATACTTTGATAAGTTTTGAAACACTAATTTAAAAATACACATTGAACATTGAACTATTCGCGCAATGCGCGTGTGGTAACTGGTGTGTGTGTGTGTGTGTGTATTGTTCTTATACCTTCTATTTTGTTCCATAATTTTGTTATGGTTTATAATGTGTTTTCAATTCGAATTATTTTATCAAAATAATTATGTTTCATATTTTGTTATTAATATTTTTTTAATAAAGTTTTGATGTATTTTATTTTTCTTCCATATCAACAATATTTATGACTATGCTTCCTAAGTGTATGTTTCATTTTTATTTCAAACTATCTCTTTTGTTTTAAGATTTTACCTCCACTCAAAAAAATTCTGGGTCCGCCAATGGTGACGAGAGAAACTCGTAATTACTACTCTAAAGTGTGCACTAAGTAAACACTATCCCGTGATCTTAGCAGACAAATGATCACAAAGAGATAAATCAACCTAGGTTACATTACTCATAGTTGATCAGCTCAAATTAAGAAGGCAGTAAATTGTTCTCGTTGATAGTCGAACTTGTAACCTTGTGATTACCAAGACCAATTGATCACTCTTTTAAATTTATTTTGTAATCTTTACTCTTTTCTCCTCTTCTTCTTCTTCTTTTTTTTTTTTTTTTTTTTGGTTTTTTGATGTAACACTAAACCAATTCTTTTTAATATTGAATCATTAAGTCAACTTTTAAAAGTTAGAATGAAATCAATCATTACCAACTAATAAACATAAAAAATTCCTATTAGTGAAGTTAGATATGTTTTCATAAAATTAGTTGGGTTAAGCCAAATTCAAACAAAAGTCATCATGTAGCAGGTGGCCGGACAAGGGACGTGTGAGGCGCAAATTATATCATCGACCAGGGTATTGTAACACTAGTTTAAAATAACATTGTTTCTTTTAATTAATGTGACCCTTTTTTTTTTTCTATTTGATCAATGATCAACATTCACATTTGTAGTAGATACATAATCAATTCGTTAACTATAAATACATAAACTTAAATATGTAAGTACAAAATCCGTTGACTATTAATTATAACATTGTTCTAAATTCATAATATGTGAATGATAGGTAAAAGAAAAAATTAAACTTAAAAAGTTTATAAATTGAGTATTTGACATTAAATCTTGATTATAATATAGTTTTAAAAGATATTTCATTGAAAATTTAACAAATTTTTATTATGAATTTAATGTATTGATTTTATAAATTTGTAGTTAACCTATTATGTATTTTTAGTTAACAGATTATATATGTGTTTTAACATTGTTATAAGTTTATAAAATGTGAATTGTAGGCCAAGTAAGTAAACTTAAAGGTAAAAGTTCATAAATTGAATATCTGACATGTAGTTATGATTATAGTATACTTTTACAAGATATTTGGTTGAAAACCAAGAAATTTTTATTATAGACTTAATATAAGGTATTGATTTTATAAACATATATTTAATAGGTTATGTTGTTCCAGTTACCATATTGTTTACCTGCCGGTAACAGAATATGTACTTGCAGTATTAACGTTGTTTCTAATTATGCACAAAAAAAAACGACATTATTAAAGGCACCATTTATATAAATTACGAAACAAAGATCATTTTAAATTGTGGATCTTGATCCACGATATTAACAATTGCGCGTGCGATTAGAAACCAAATTTTCTTTCCTTGCCAACCGTTTTAGCCAATGATATCGACTTCAACAAGGCAACATGCATGCTTACATGCTCATTAATGAGTCCACTCAAGAGTATTCATGCATTAATCATATAAATATTGCCACTTTCAATTATATATATGTAACATACCTTTCCAAGTTACTAATAGAAGTTAATGTCAATTTGAATTGTCCTTATCAAATTCCTCTAAACAATCAAAGCTCAAATCACACTCCGCTAGTTAGCTAGCTAGTCATATTATCACCAAGAATATTCATACATAAATAAATTATTATTATTATTATTATTATATTAATTATTATATCAACTTAATAAATACTATACCATTTTTTTAAGCTACAAGAAAAACTATAGTCACAACCTGAGAAAGTGCATTAAGTATAATATCCACAAACCACTATATGTTGTGATGATTAAATAATAGTCCTTGTGCACATTGACATTTGACCATGTCTGTCGAGTCATTGAGTTTATTGTGAACTTGTGATTAACATCCTCCAAATGTTCAGTCGGACTGGGGTGTGCCCTTAGATTTGAGGATTCAACCTTTTGTGCTACGTACGATTAAATAACCGTTCAGTAGCTAGGTTAGGTAGATGCTCTAAGAGCAACCACATTTGTGGTTTTTGGGGAAGATTTTGTAGGTGAAAAAAAATAGGCTGCTGATTTTTGTCTCATGGAAACAATGATTTTTACTCAATTTTTTCTCGAACAAGTGCTTGATTTTTGTCCCCAAAAAAAAAAAAGAGGAGAGACACCCGCGGTTATAGTACTTTTCTTGCCTCAGCCAACACGCGTTTGTTGGGGCACTTCAGAGTGGCGGCTACTCTGAATCTTTTTTTTTTTAATCTTTTATAATGGACTTTTGCCTTCTGGTTGATGTAATAGAAACGACTATAAGTCTATAACGGCAAATTATACTGTGCACCACGGTGCACATAGCAATGTGCACCACGTACCTAAACGACGTCGTTTTGAGCATTGTAAACTAATCGTCCGTTTTTTTTTTGGAAATTACGTTTCCCGTTTCAGTCGGTCTCTGTATTTATGTTAATATTCTGTGTATTCCAGGCAATCATTCTGCGTATTCTAGGCAACCGTTCTGTGTATTATAGGCAACCGTTATGCGTATTCATGTTAGTAACACATGTTGTGATTTCATGTTAGTAACACATGTTGTGATGGGTTTGTGCATTCGAATGTTTAGGATGATGAGTTCTGTGTATTTTTTGTAAATATTATGTGTATTCATGTTATTAACACAAGTTGTGATGTGTTTGTGCATTCGAATGTTAGGAGGATGAGCTCTGTGTATTATGGGCATCAATATTCTGTGTATTATGGGCAAACATTCTGTGTATTCTAGGCAAACCTTCTGTGTATTCTATATAATGATTATGTGTATTATAGATAATGATTTCCCTGGAGTCATTCGCGTCCACTAACATTTGTGTATTTTGTGTCAATATTTTGTGTATTCTGGGCAAACATTCTGTGTATTCTAGGCAAACGTTCTGTGTATTATAGATAATGATTATATGTATTATAGATAATGAATTCCCTGAGTCATTTGCGTCCGCGTCTACTAACACTGAAACGACGTCGTTTTACATACGTGGTGCACATTGCTATGTGCACCGTGGTGCAGGGTATAACGATTGGTCTATAACAATGTCTTTTTATTATAATTATTATTATATAAAATTAAATATGTAACATAATTTTTTATTGTATAATATATAATTTTAATAATATTTTTTAGTTTCAATATAATGAGTTTATTACCGAAATGGTCCCTTAACTATTGCAAAATTACTAATTTGGTCCTAGACAATTTTTCGAGCCCAATTAAGTCGCTCGATTTTGAAAATTTTAACTAATTTGGTCATCCGTTCATTTTGCCGTTAAACATCCATTAAATCAGGACCAAATTGGTAATTTTGGAATAGTTAAGGGTCCATTGGTCAGTAAAAAATTTTGCATTATAATTATCATTTCAATTAAATGTGCGTATGGATGTTTATTTTAAATAATTAATTCTAATTAAAATTATAAATTTCCGCTGTATAGAACAATGGAGAAGCAGGTCCACAGTACATAATACGGTATACCGCTGGAGAATTCATCACGTATCATGAAATGATCTGAGTCAACATAATAGCTACCTTCACGTACTCCGCCATTAAATTGGACATAGAACTGCCATCTCTAGCTAAGCTAGCTACATTATATTGCTAAGCTATTATTACATGCGGCGTGGCCGCCCCTCGATCTTCAATTCTCTTCTGACTTACATTATTAGATTACTAATAACGCATCAATCATCATCTATCGGATATGGGAAGAACACCTTGCTGTGAGAAGGTAGGTCTGAAGAGGGGGAGATGGACGGCCGAGGAAGATCGGATCCTCACCGACTACATTCACGCCAATGGAGAAGGCTCCTGGAGATCGCTGCCGAAGAATGCCGGTAATTGCTTGTGTGTTATGTTTTTAGCTAATGATATGATGATGAACACCAACTGTTTGTGTATATGATTATATGATCGAATTGAAGGTTTGTTGAGATGCGGAAAGAGTTGTCGGCTACGATGGATCAATTATCTGAGATCCGATTTGAAGAGAGGCAAGTTCTCTCCCCAAGAGGAGGAAATCATCATCAAATCGCATGCAATTCTGGGTAACAGGTTAGTCCCATAGCTTAGCTGCTTCTCCATTGACGATGCCTAAACTTGACAAATCACCTCTAATGATTTAAAAATATTTCTTATTTATATTATCACATAATATTTATTAAATCCAGATCATCTTCAAATATTAGTTATATTATATTTTATAGATTAAATAAATAAATAAAAGAAAAAGACAAAAATTTAAAGACAACTTCTAGCGTGCACTCAGCGGGTGCCTGAAAGGATCCATGCTTTCACTTTCTTCTTTCTTATTTTATTTTTCATTTATTTATTTTAAGCCCTAAATATGGTTCTCCTCAAAAAGTTAAATCCCCAATCTCAAAGACCCCACGCCCAGGTCAAACAGAACATTTGGGATGATATAAAATACTGTGATTCAATGGCTCACCAAGCAGGCCAAATGTCCGTGTGCGCAAGAGATTTGTCTACTTTGGACATAATCCTCACACTGCCGCTGCCGAAGTTTGAACATTAGTCTCTTCTTCCAAATATTGTCTAATAAATATTATGTTCTTCTGGAAGAACGATTGTCCATATTAAATATTAAACACATATGAACTAATGAAAGAGAGAGCTAAGGTGGAGCAGAATATCCCTTGATTTTTTGGATCAAGCTAGGAGGGGGACAGAATATCCCTTGATGGATTATCTAAGTTCTCTAAATTTATATTTTTAGTACATGTACGTAAAAAAAAAAAAAGTTTTTCCTTTTTTAAAATATAAAAAAAAATTATTTGATTTTTTAATTTCAACATATTATGACATTAATTTTTTTTTTAAAAAAATCTTTTAAAATTTTATTTTTTGATGCATTTGTATGTTGGAATTATATTGGTGAGACTTATTTTTTCAATTTATTAAAAAAGTATACATCTCTAAATTTGATAGTATTAAAATATGTGTATCTGGAATGTACATAAAAGCTTTCATACGCTTAATGTGTACGTAAAAAAAAATACTAGTACTTTATAGTATATCTTGAATATACATTTAAAAAAAAAGTTCTATGCCATGTCCTTTTTTTTCTATTTTGAAAGTTTTGAAAATTTTTGAAAGTGATATTATGGTACTTTATTATTGTATATATTCTAAATAGCGTAAATTTATTTTTTTATATTTAAAAATAGAGTAATCAACAAATTTTCTCTTTAATATTCCCTCTTAACATGACACTTTTTCATGGGATGATTTAACTTTTTGATACAAGTTAGTGGAGTTAACCAATTTATGACACCGAATAGTTATAAATCATATTAAGAGAGATTTTAGGGGGCGAACTTTTTTGAAGAGAACAAATTAAAGCATTTTCCTGATAGTTAAAGCATTTTCATGTTAGTGGGGTCAACCAATTGTCCACTCTTAAATTAACTTATTAAGTAGCATAAATAATTTTATTTTAATAAAACAAACATAAAAAAAAAAAGTCAAATAAAGGGGTATTTAGTAATTTAGCTTATAGTTAATAACTACTCCGTAATTGTTTTAGCTTATAAATGATATATGATTGTATTAATTGTTTTGACCATTTAATAGTATTAGCTAATTATAGAAATGTATTTGGTAAATTAACTATTTACTCTTAGTTGATTACATGTAAAATACGGAGTAATTTATAAAGAAATAAATATATTATACTATTATCAAACATTCATTTTAACTTTTTGACCAAGTTAAATAATAAAATTTGATTCAACAAGTCAAATTTTGACTGTCAGCATTATCCAAACACCACCGAGCAGTCAAAATCAAGAGTTAAATAACTTTTCATGAACAAAAGAGTAAAACTACACTTTTTTATCAATATCTTTATTTGTCTACCTACAATAAGTGTGACAACTTGTGTGGGATTGAAGAAATATATGCTAAGAAACTGTCACATCAAATAACTGTACAAAAACTCATGAACTATTTATACCAAAATTAAATATGAAAACTTTATGGGATTGAAGAAATATATGCTAAGAGCATCCATATCAGTTAAAAATTTTATTAGGTTTTTGTCTTTTTATGTAGGAAAAAGAGTGATAAAGAGAGAGAAAGTAAAGAAAAAGAAAAAAAACAAACAAAAAACGCTGATAGTTCAGGAAAAAATATATAAACAGAAGGTCATTTACTCGCCATTTAGGTGTAGCATGTGCACGAAATGCATGAGCAAATTTATCCAAATACTCTAATGGATAATATGTATAAGCCCAAATTTACAGCTATTACAAATTTTAAAACTCACATTCCACTAATCATTTACTACTATCAGTCTATTACCAGAAATCATATTCACGTAAGACTGGTCTGACAAAAAAATTATATGCATGTGCAGATGGTCCCTGATTGCAGCACAGCTGCCAGGTAGAACAGACAATGAGATAAAAAATTACTGGAACTCGCACTTAAGCAGAAAATTCTATAGCTTTAGGAGAGCAGGAAGTGAGAAGACTATAGAGAATTTGGAGACGGACTTGGCCAAGGCGGCAGAGCAGACGAAACGGAGACGTGGAAAAGTAAGCCGATCAGCAATGAAGAAGAACAAAACCACCGACTATAAGCACTACTCCAATATTAACCATGCTCCTGAATTACCCTACTTCCAGAGACACAAGGATACTATCCCTAGTCTCTATACTGAGCCAGTTAATAACAATGTTGCTGCATCTGCAGTACAAATCCCATCCTCCCTGCCAATATTGATGGAGAAAGAGGATATTGATACCTCGAGCTTCTTGTGTATGGTGGGATCAGAGTATTTTAGCTTGGATGACATAATGCCAATATTGGTGGAAGATATGGATCCTACAAGGACAATTTTGAGCACATCATTAAACGGGAGCCTAGAAAACAGTGTGAAAGAGTTTGGGCTGCAGGTAGAGCAGCCCCAACATGATTTGGCAAAAAGTGGTAATAGCAGTATTTACAATTACAGCGGGTTGATACCCAGTGATCATCATCATCAATTTGGGGGTGGGGAGAACAGCGAAAGCACTGCGACATCATCGTCATTTCCGGTTGAACATCATTGTAGCTTGGCCCAAAATATTATTGATTGGGATGACTGGCAGTACTACTGGGACGACGACAGCGGAAACAACCTCTACAACACCCATAATCTAATGCCGCAACAGAATAAAGATGATGTAATGTTATCATCGCCGTGGCCCTGGGACGACACTTTTTATATATGACATTGTGGTTAATAATAATGCTGGGAATATGGTAGGGTATACGTAATGTAAAGTTGTATAGCTGTTTTTATTCTTTAGATCATTCTCCAGGCTAGGAATGCAGGAAGTGGTCAAGTATGTTAGTGATTTGATAACATTACTGTTATCTTTCATAAAAAATATTTCATGTTCTAATCCTATAGCGATTAAGATTATAGCATTGCTATACGTAGTAGGTTAAAATGTATTAAAAAAAATAATAGAGACTAAAATTTAATGGATTTACAATTGTAATTTCATGACTTCTAGTCTTTTAGGGTTATTATCTAGGGGATCAATATAGTTATATAGAATAGAAAAATGAAAATTGGATGTGGATCGAAAAACAATGAGGGCCAAGAAACTTGGCCACAAAATCTTCCCTAATCTTTCTCCGAACCTCTAGCTCTACATTTGGCACCATTGTATGTCACAACACACTATTATACCCTTTGAATCTCCACATATATATAAAGAAATTGAACGAAAACCAATCTTGAAAGTTTCTCTTTCCCCACAAACATTCAGGTGGGTAGATTTCCCCAATAATCTTCATCCAATACAACTTGCCCTGCATTTTATGCAGGGCACAAATTAAACAGGTTGGAGATTAGAATTTAGAATCCAGTTCCGATCCGGTGCGGCGGCGGCGGCTCCGGCTCCTCAGTATGACGGCGGAGGACTTGGGGACATTGTCAGGAACCACCGCCACCGCCCCCGGCACCGGCACCGGATTCTCAACCACCAACACCGAAAACCTCGCGGATTGGTTACCGCCCGTGCACGCGGATGAATCTGAGAAGAGGAAAAAGAAGAAGCGCAGCAGCTCCTTCGGCTTCCTAAGAGCCGCGTCAATGATTTTCCGGACGAAGAGCATCGAGAAACAGCAAAAGAAAGAGAGAGTTTCCGATGAGGACGGAAAACAGGGGAGGAGCAATAACTGGAAGAACATCGTGGGGTCCATGCGGCCGTTAACATTGCAACAGAAATCCCCGGCGGTTTCTCCGTCCCCGACGGTTGAGGATCTCCAGGCCCTGGTCCCACAAGGCGGCCTGGAATCTCCGGCTCCTTCCTATGTCTCCTCCAGCGGCTCCTCCAGCCGATACGCTTCCGCAGCCAATCTCCAGGAACTTGATTCCTGCGACGACGTAGACGACCCCGACGAGGTTTTCGACGCCATCACCGGCGACGACATGATCGACGCCAAGGCCGAGCAATTCATTAATCAATTCTACCAACAAATGAGGCTTCAAACTGCACCCAAACAGTATTGATCGCCATATACGCACGCTTGCAGGCAGAGGACCAATAATTGAAGCATGTAATTCATTTCTATCCTGTATTGCTGAATAGAGCGCCCACTCTGCATAGATTAGGCATACAGGCATTCCAGCCCGTTTTAGTGGAGGGGCGTGCTATTTGTTTACATCCATTAGTTTGTAAGGGGTTCAATGCAGATTTTGATGGAGATCAAATGGCTGTTCATGTACCCTTATCTTTGGAGGCTCAAGTGGAGGCCCGTTTACTTATGTTTTCTCATATGAATCTTTTATCTCCGGCTATTGGGGATCCCATTTCCGTACCAACCCAAGATATGCTTATTGGACTCTATGTATTAACGAGCGAAAATCGTCGAGGTATTTGTCTAAATAGGTATACTAAGTGGAATCGTAGAAACTCTCAAACTAAAAGAAGTGACAATAGTAATTATAAGTATAAGAAAGAGCCCGTTTTTTGTAATTCCTATGATGCAATTGGAGCTTATCGACAGAAACGAATCAATTTAGATAGTCCTTTATGGCTCCGGTGGAGACTAGATCAACGCGTTATTACTTCAAGAGAAACTCCCATCGAAGTTCACTATGAATCCCTAGGGACTTATTATGAGATTTATGGACACTATCTAATAGTAAGAAGTCTAAAAAAAGAAATTATTTTTATATACATTCGAACCACTGTTGGCCACATTTCTCTTTATCGAGAAATCGAAGAAGCTATACAGGGGTTTTCTCGGGCCTGGTCATCCCTAACATAATTCTATGATAGATACCAACGGGAGTTCGGGGCTCTCCGGTTCAGCTAGGACCATAGTTCCGGAATTTCTACGCGAAACAAGATCGATAAAAGGAAGTTTTACAATCAATTACTCAAAAACATTGTCTTGTCGAATGTCGAATCCTACTTAGCAGAATATGGAGGTACTTATGGCAGAACGGGCCAATCTGGTCTTTCACAATAAAGTGATAGACGGAACTGCCATGAAACGACTTATTAGTAGATTAATAAATCACTTCGGAATGGCATATACATCACATATCCTGGATCAAGTCAAAACTCTGGGTTTTCAACAAGCTACTGCTACATCCATTTCATTAGGAATTGATGATCTTTTAACAATACCTTCTAAGGGATGGCTAGTTCAAGATGCTGAACAGCAAAGTTTGATTTTGGAAAAACACCATCATTATGGGAATGTACACGCGGTAGAAAAATTACGTCAATCCATTGAAATATGGTATGCTACAAGTGAGTATTTGCGACAAGAAATGAATCCTAATTTTAGGATGACTGACCCTTTGAATCCAGTTCATATAATGTCTTTTTCGGGAGCTAGAGGAAATGCATCTCAGGTACATCAATTGGTAGGTATGAGAGGATTAATGTCAGATCCACAAGGACNAGTTATGCAGGGGCATCCTGTATTGCTGAATAGAGCGCCCACTCTGCATAGATTAGGCATACAGGCATTCCAGCCCGTTTTAGTGGAGGGGCGTGCTATTTGTTTACATCCATTAGTTTGTAAGGGGTTCAATGCAGATTTTGATGGAGATCAAATGGCTGTTCATGTACCCTTATCTTTGGAGGCTCAAGTGGAGGCCCGTTTACTTATGTTTTCTCATATGAATCTTTTATCTCCGGCTATTGGGGATCCCATTTCTGTACCAACCCAAGATATGCTTATTGGACTCTATGTATTAACGAGCGAAAATCGTCGAGGTATTTGTCTAAATAGGTATACTAAGTGGAATCGTAGAAACTCTCAAACTAAAAGAAGTGACAATAGTAATTATAAGTATAAGAAAGAGCCCGTTTTTTGTAATTCCTATGATGCAATTGGAGCTTATCGACAGAAACGAATCAATTTAGATAGTCCTTTATGGCTCCGGTGGAGACTAGATCAACGCGTTATTACTTCAAGAGAAACTCCCATCGAAACTAAAAACTGATAATTGGACTGCACATTTATGTTTATATTATATTTAGGAAAAATGTCAAATAAGCCACTGAACTTATCGTTTTTGTGTAATTGGACCATTTAACTTAAAAAGTGTGCAATTCAACCATCAAACAATTGGGCCTCTGAACTTAAAAAGTGTGCAAATTCAATCATCAAACAAGCAAAATTTGTGCAATTAGACCATTTTTACAAAAAAGTTTAATTCAATTTGAGTTAAAAACATTTCAATATTGACTCCCAACTAGTATGGTAGAAGAAAATGTCACTCTTAATACATATATGTTAGTAATATAATTGGATTTTACCACTGGTCCAATTGCACAAATTTTGCTTGTTTGATGATTGAATTGCACACTTTTTAAGTTCAATGACCCAATTACACAAAAGCAATAAGTTCAGTGGCCTATTTGACACTTTTTTCTTATATTTATGCTCAACACCAATGCTATCATTTCTCCTCTAGTGTATCTTTTCTTTATTTATATACACACACTGACACACACATATATACATATGAATATATTATATATGCCCGTAAGCACTGGCTGCACTGCACATTAAAATTGTTGAAGTTGTAAGCACCTGCAAAGTAATGGAACACATTTTTACATCTATTTTGACATTTTTGTTTGTTTTCTTATCGGTTTCTCTGCATTCAAACATCAATATATCATTATGACAATTTATTATATCAAGAATAAATTATTTCTTATGGGAAATTGTAATACATAATGTAATATTTTTAATTAAAATATAATATTTAAGGGTTAAAATAATTATTTTGGAAAAAAAATGTAATGCTAATGATGACAAATTGATTAATTGTTATTCCGAATTAATTATAAAGAAAAATGTAATATTTTGGTGAAAAGTGTAATAATGTAATATTAGGGACTCAACTCTCTCATCCGTGAGAGAGTTGTCAAATGATAGATGAAATATTTAAAATAATGGAAATGAATAACAGGTTTTATATATTGAGTGTAAATGAATAACAGGTTTTATATATTAAGTGTATAACAGATTTTATATATTGAGTGTATATTGTCAAATGAAATTATAGTTAATTAAAATGATACTTAATGAAATTGGATAGCATGCACATATTGAATGTATATTGTCAAGTGAAATTGTAATGCTGTAATGAAACTACAATGCACTGGCATATAAATGAAACTACAATGTAGAAACTACAATGTATATAAAATGAAACCGAATACGTTTGAGTGTACATTGTCAAGTGTAATGAAACTACAATGCACTGCATATAAATGAAACTACAATGTATATAAAATGAAACCGAATACGTTTTATATAAAATGAAACCGAATACGTTATAAAAACAGAAGTAGTTGGACAGAAAGGGAAAAGGGTGATGTTTCCTTTCATTAAAAGAAACAACACCCCCTTTTGAACCATGATCCATAGTAAAAATTTTCATCCCTATCTCTTGCCTTGCACCCCTCCCTTCTTGGGCTTGGCCACAAACCAAATAAATAAAATAAAATGAAATAAATAAAAGTCCCAACTCGAATAACCACATCAATATATATATATATATTGTAATGGATACATAATTTATTAACTGAAAGTGTAAAATACGTTAACTGCAAGTGTCGTTTTGGACTAAGGTCCACAAATTAACAATTGCATTACTAATAATATCTCGTGTTTAATTATATTGAAAATGATATTGGTGAATCAATTGTTATACCATGGATCATGGTTCATCTTACATTGTGTAGTCTAGTCCAAAAATTATGTGTCTGTTGTTAATATATTATGTGGATTCAATTAATAAAATATGTGACTGTAAATAAATTGAATGCACATATTATGCGTTTGTAGTTAATATACATATTATGTGTACCTCCAATTTATTTATAGGCACATAATTTGTTAATTGCATGTGCATAATATGTTTATTGGTGACACTTAATTTGAATGTCATTTTAGTTCAAGGTCCACCTTGCTTTGTGGATCTTGGCCCTTTGTATAACTTACCTTGGTGAATAATTTAGGTTTTAGCCAAGCACTTTGTACTCAAATAGCACCTCTGTGACTCCCATTGAAGGAAGGTCATAGGATTGAATCCTGATAGTGGAGTATTGACTCTTTAGACTGCAACAGATAGAGAAAGTATAGAGCACATACTATCTTGTAATAGAATTAATAGTACTCGAAAAGAGTAAATTGCGTACCAAAAGAAATATTAAACTGAAATTGGGCCACTGAAATTGATTGATCCATTAATTAAACAACTAGATGGGCTTAGATTGGGCCAGTGACGTTAATTGAACTAATTTATTTGTCTAATTAGGTTAATTAGATTAGATAAATTCATTTAAACCAATATATGCATGCTGGATGATGTATTGGAGTGTTCTCAATTATGAATGATTTTTCGGCTAAATTGAAGTGCTAAACATATAGAGGATTATCAGGTTAGAATTTGCACAACTGATATTGTTTCAATCAAGATTATATTTGATATAAGGTTTATTCTGGTTACAAATTTGAGACATTTAAGTTCAAATATATGATTATAAATCTAAACATAATCCTATCTTAATGAGGTTGGAAAAAGTCAAATTTGAATTCTTGGAGTTTGGCTCCAAAATGTTGAACTGGGGAAAAACAACAAATTATATCGTGGATCATAGTATATCTTTTATGATGGACCATGGTCCAAAACAATTTCATTTTATATTAAGTGTCAATTATTGCTTCATATTTAACAACATTATCATGTACTAGTTCAATTTGTTTCATATATCCATAAATCTAAACATTAATATCCATTAACACTAAACTAAATGTATATCATATCCAATAGTAAATTCATAATGTTACTTTATATGTTCATAAAAAAAAAAGTTTAATATACATAAACATTATACAACAAATGCATCATTAATAATGACAAATTATAATGGCTAGTTTCAATACAATTAGTTTTTGTCATTGGGAGGTTAGCGAACTCAATTGCCCACGCTTTAACTAAGACTGCGAGCTCTCAATCTAATCCTAGGACCTGAAACCATATTTCACTGGACTTTATCGTACGTTTAATTTCTTGATAGTAATAATATTTCGTTAGTGTTTGACTTTCAAAAAAATTATAATTTCACTGTAAATTGTGCATGGATTATCTAAATGATTTTATTTATATAAATATATCTTTATAACATTAATTTTTTTTTAAATCAAAGTATTGCATAGGTTGACCTCTAGTTATAAATTAATTAATAGATATGAAGTTACGAACACAACCCAAAGAGAGATAGATGACACATACACTAATTCTACAGTAAGTAGTACGAACACTGTCAAAAAAAAAAATACAAAAACAAATTGTACGCATTTATTCCAAGAATCCTTTTTTTTTTTCCATTTTGTAAGCGTTTTTTCCATTGTACGCGTTTTCCATTAATACAAAAACAAATTGTACGCGTTTTTTCCATTTTCTTTTTCTGATCTTTTTTAGAAATCCTCTAATAAGTTTTTTTTGAAGGTTAAACAATTAAACAATTATATAGACAACGCGTTTTTCCCATTTCCATTAATAAGTTTTTCTGATCTTTTTTAGAAGAAGTAAAATTAAACAATTAAATTGTTTAAACAATCAACAGTAACAACAAAATTTTAAGTTTGACTTCTTACTAGAGTTGTCTATTCATGGTCCTTTCAAATGTTAAAATAAAAAATCTCTCCCTATCTTTCTTGTCTAGGGGTGTAAAAAATCGAATCAAGCCAAATATCTTACTATTCGATTCGAATTCGACTATTTTGAGAATTATTCATATTCGTATTTGATAAATATTTAAATTTAAAATTTTATTCGTATTCAATTTAGCTACATTATTCGAATATATTCGACTTAATTCGAATTTAATTTAGTTACATTATTCAAGTTGTAAAAGGATAAATATAGCCGGATTGCAATTGAAGAGATCCAAATTACACAAATGTTGAACTAACCGACCCGGGTCAAATTAAGTATTGGCGTATTGTGCCACGTGAACCTACTCATAAAACATGCATGTCACGTGAGCCTCCTCATTAAAACTCGTCCACCTACATTATCTTTCAAAATCAGTGATTGGCGCAAAAGGTTAAAATCACCCAAAAAAACAATGACCCTTAAATAGATAATATGATATATATTGGTATAAGAAGTAAATATTTGTTGATATTCGTTATCTTGTGTTTATCTATTTTTGTTATGTTATTATTAGATTTATAATCCTTTCCTTTAATAATGATAAAAGTCATTATCATCTCTTAACAAACTTTTGAACATTGAAATAAAAAAAAAAGTAAGAAATAATATAAAAAAATATTAATTTTTATGCATTCAATATGGAACTTTAATATATACACACATATATGTGTGTATATATAATGATTACTACCAAACAAAATGACTATACTACTTTTGAAACTAAATTTATAAATCTTATAAATGTTTAACATGATAATAAAATTACTTATTTTTGTTAGTTGCTCATGAATTGACCTACCATGCCCAGTGTTGCGCATGAGGTATAAAGAAAATATATTTAAGGATTAAATATTTAAAAAAAAAAACTAATTAAGTGACAATAAGGAATGAATATTAAGGGTATGTTTAGGGACCAGAAATAATGCATGAATGAATATTAAGGGTATGTTTAGGAACTAGAAATAATGCAGTATTTGGATGTGCCTGAAAAATGCAGTCAATGAAAAATATTTTTCGTTGACGAGGGAAAATATGATCATTTTGGCGGAAGTCATTTTCCACCCCACTCAAAACAAGATTTCCGGCGGAAAGAAACCAATGTTGTTGTTTTTTTTAATATATAAAATTATATTTAATATTATTATAAATATTTTATATTCTTAATAAAATAATTAAAATATTTAATTATACAATTCTACTCATTTTTATAGAAAATGTACAAAACACATCAGGACAGTTTTCCTGAATGCAACCAAACATTGAAAATATTTTTTTTAAATGGCTCATTCTCCAAAGTCGTTTTCCTGATTTTATGAAATCTTTTATTAATTATCATATCTTTACATAATTAAACCGTAGCAAAATTAATTAAACCACTAATATGTGATGTAAGGCTATCCTTATCACAACAAGTGAACCCCTTTCAAGATGATGTGGATTTTTATTTTCTTTTTTTTTGTTTTATTTTATTAGCTTATGTGGCTTGCAAGCTTGCTATAATAGCAAGTTTGCAATTGATTTTTAGTTCTTTTTCTATTTTTTATTTGTTATTTTATTATTATGTTTATAATATAAAAGACAGGTGAGACTACTTTTAAAAGTGGGAGAGTATTGCAAGGGTGTAGAGAAAATAGTCGGGGGTGTATTCGATCAAGACTTTTAAAGACTGTCAAAGACTTTTATCAACTTTTAAAATTTTGGAGGTATTCAATTTAGACTTTTAAAGACTCTTTAACAATCTTTAAAAGTTTACCAGTATTGGATTCAGACTTCTATAGAGTCTTTAAAAGTCTACTGGTATTCAAAAAGTTATTAACTTTCATAGACTTTGTTAGAATAGGATTTCTAGACTCTATCATAATAGAATTTCTAAACTCTGTCAGAATATGATTTCTATAGATTGTTTTCCTCATTAATATAAATAGATGAAATTCAACCCTCTAACCCCAAACTTTTCAACATTCTCTACAAACTTTTTTCCTCTATCTAAACCAAACAAACATTTCATCAATTTTACGGTACGTTTCAAACCTTTCTTAAATATGTATATACTTTGCTACGAAAAGTTATTATTTGCAAATGTTCAGAGCAAAATTTGTTAGTGCAAACAAAAATAAGGTGATAGAATATCGCAGAGATAAGGATTATATTATTATATATTTGTGGCATTCAGGGACAAAATATTTGAATAAAATAATGTGTTTAAATAGTATACTTTACTTTTTAAAACCTTAGACAATCATATAAGAGATCTGAGTGAAATATTAATAATATATTTGTTTTGTATATGATTAATTTATCTGAAGCAGATTACACGGGACCAAAGTCAAAGTACTATTTATCTGGCAGAGAAAAAATTGGTATGCCACTAAAGGCGATCGGGAAAACTAACAGAGTGAGTCGTTGTTACGGAGTTTTTGAGTATTTAAGCGGAGAAGAGAGAGTTCTTTCGAAACTCAACTTCTTTCTTTGCTTTGTGTTTTGATCAGATAAGTACACACTTCTGTTAAAGTTTTTTTTTGTAAATAATAAATAAATAACAAACCCCGGCCTTCAAAGATGGGATTCGACAGAGAACTGGAGATGGGGGATTACCGAGGCGAGGGGGGTAAGGCGGCGGCCGATAAGGCAGATATCGATGCTTGGCTTCCGGTAGGCTCCGAACGTACTGGGACGTGGTGGTATTCCACCTTCCACAATGTCACCGCCATGGTCGGCGCCGGTGTTCTTAGCCTCCCTTACGCCATGTCCGAGATGGGATGGTATGTATCTATCTATCTATATATCATTATGTATATATATTTTTTTCCTTCCTTTCGTTTCTCTGATCTGATCGATCGGAATTCATTGAAATTATTATTAGATTAGAGTTTAAATTTTCAATATATGCATGTATGTACGTGCTGGTTGGTGTTGGGACGGGGAATTGTTCGTCCTTGATGTCAGGATTCAAGTCCAGCGTTCGATGGTTGCGGGAATTTGTCAGGCGGAGGTCGGTAAAGACCAAGTCTAACACCCAGACGAAGGCAGATAACGCCCATGACCCATTGATGGAGAAGGATAGACGGAGGGTGGTGGCCGGTAATAGCCAAGTCTAGCACCCGGCTAGAGCCCTGTTAGGCTAGGGTTAGGGTTAGGGGATTATTGGGCCAATAAAAATTTAGTTTAGCGGGCTTAAAAGGCCTGATCCAGCAACTAATTGTTGGACAGAGGCCAGTAAAGACCAAAGATGGTAAAATACATAAAATATAAATTCAGCCCTTGCGAATTGGTAAGTGTTTGATCCTAATTCCTAACTAACATGAGATATATGTATAAACAGGGGTCCTGGAGTGGCAATGATGGTGCTATCATGGGCGATAACACTATACACGCTGTACCAGATGGTGGAGATGCACGAATGCGTGCCGGGGAGGAGATTCGACAGGTACTACGAGCTAGGTCAGTACGCGTTCGGGGAGAGGCTCGGCCTCTTCATCGTGGTGCCCCAACAGGCTCTCGTCGAGATCAGTCTCTGCATCATATACATGGTCACCGGCGGCTCCTCAATCCAGAAAGTCCACGAGCTCCTCTGCCACGGTTGCAAGCCCATCAAGCTCTCCTACTTCATCCTCATGTTCTCCAGCGTCCAATTCGTGGTCGCCTACCTGCCCAACTTAAGCTCGGTCGGCCTCGTCTCCCTAACCGCGGCCGTCATGTCCGTCTCCTACTCCACCATCGCCTGGGGGTCGGCCCTGCACAAGTGGATCGAGTCGTCCGTGGTGGACTACGGGCCGAGGGGCACGAAGAAGGTCGATAATGTGTTCATGTTCATGAGCGCGTTGGGGGACATGGCGTTTTCTTATGCGGGTCATAACGTGGTCTTGGAGATCCAGGCCACCATCCCATCCACCCCGGAAAACCCTTCCAAGAAGGCCATGTGGAAAGGCGTGGTTATTGCTTATATAGTCGTGGCTATGTGCTATTGGCCCGTTGCCTTCATTGGCTACCTCGCCCTGGGTAACAAAGTCGATGACAACATCCTTCTCACCCTCGAAAAGCCCGTTTGGCTCATCGCTGCTGCTAACATTTTTGTGGTTATCCATGTTGTTGGAAGCTACCAGGTATACACAAACACAACAACTTCTCTTCAATCTTCAATTACATACTGATTATTGGGGTGAGCATTTCAGTTCGGGTCATTCCAGTATAATCGAATTGGTTCAAGTTTAGTTTATTATTAAAAATTGAGGGAATTTATGGTTGTTAGTTCAGTTAAAAATTGAATTGAATTGAAAAATTAATTGGTTTATATATAGTTATATATTTATTTATATCAAAAATGATTTTTTATATTCTGAAATTTATCCAAGTATATATACTAAATCCCCAATACCCTAAACCTTAATTTTTACAATTATTCTATATTCTATGTTATTTTCTTAATATTTCCCTGCGAGTGGCAGACTGTGCTGTTGGAGGTTGGAGGCTGGTGAAGAGGTTTGTTTGGATTTGGTTTGGACTTATTTAAGATTGAGAAATGTGTATTGTTTACTTTTGTTTAGATTTTAGAATTTAAATTATTAGTGAAAATAAATGAAAGCGAAATTCAACGGGCGAAAATGTCCAAAATGTCCATTACTTTAATTCCTGCATAATATGTGTTACTAAAAGGCGATTATTCTGAATGCAGGTTTACGCCATGCTTATGTTTGATATGATTGAAACATATGCTGTCAAGACCTTGAAATTCAAGCCTACCATGACTCTTCGAGTCACAACTAGGAGCCTATTTGTTGGTACGTGTGTACTTCTATAACTATATTGTACTTCTATAACTATATATACATATATTCTCAAATTTTATAATTTTTTTTTAGTACCATTGACTTTGTTATTATAATATAAAGGTCTATAGTAGTATTTTTCTTATATATACACACAAATATTATATTAGGGAGAAGTAATTTGTTTCTCACCCTTTTGTTTTACCTGAATGGCAGCGTTCACACTCTTTGTGGGCATATCAGTGCCTTTCTTTGGCGGTCTACTCGGATTTTTTGGTGGCTTTGCTTTCGCTCCAACCACATACTTTGTAAGCCAAATTTTATTTGAAATAAGCAAAACGAAAACCTTATGACTTCCACAGTGCCATATATTTAATTTTTAATTTTTATTGTTTGCAGATTCCTTGCATCATGTGGCTTATTATTAAGAAACCTAAAAGATTTGGAGTTTCTTGGTTCCTAAATTGGGTATGTTATTCTCTATATTTTTTTTAGGTGTCGTGAATTCGTATTTTTAATGAAATTAATATGAACTAATAGTTGTGACTTTTTTTTTTTTGTGTGGCATTTTCAGTTATTCATCTTCATTGGTGTTTCATTGACGATTTTCGCTCCAATTGGTGGATTGTACAGTATCGTTAAATCTGCCAAGACTTATCACTTCTACCAATGATGTGATGATATATCTCCAACTCCTCAAACTATTTTATAGCCCGGTTACTTCGGAAAGATCACAACGGCAAACATACAGATCAGAGGGTGTTTATAGTCCTCTATAACATTACTAAAATTGTCTTGGTGGCTTTATATTTTCCCGGGACTTAGTAAGGAAATAAATTTTATATATGATGCAGCGGACCCCACTGTTCCTATTTGAGAACGAGATAGGTGGAAGGCTATGTTAGTCATTATATTTTTCATTCTCCTTTATACTATCTAATATATATATCTTGTGTGTTTTCTGTATGAGTGTATGACCTTTCCCATGTGATGGTAATAAAATAATAAATACTCATTCTCAATATTTGTGTTTAACGTGCAAATTATTGTTATATTAACATAATTTACATACTAAATGTTCACAATTTAAACATTCAGTATGTAAATTATGAACATTTAGTTATGAATATTCAGTATATAAATTGTGTATTTTGGGCTTGAATTTACTGTGTAAGGTGAACCTTAGTCCACAGAATAATTTATTGTAATTTATATCTGATAATTACAATTTTAATCATTATTATTGTAATGTTTTTGTTTATGTCAATAGATGCAATAATTGGTAAATATGGTAAATGATAACAAAATAATGTGTTCAGAATAATTAAGTACATAAAGATAAATTAATTTTTTAAAAAAAATAAATTTATGAACGAAAATACATTGACGGTTCAAATCCATTCCGACCCTATGGGGATTGGCATTTGTTTCATTGTTTGTTCCTTAGACCCGGCCGCCCCTATTGAAAATAAATATCAATAATAAATTGTGTCCGAGAGTCAAGAGTGTACGAACGGTGAGTCACTTAGTCAGCTCAGCCGTCTCTTTGGACTATCAATATCAATAAGCAAGCGAACAAATTGACTTTCATAGAGAGTCGCAGTGCCAAAGTCCACCAAGAATTTAATTTAAGAATGTAAACAATTTAAGCACTAGAGCAGTGTGTAGGGGTGGTAATGTGTCCGGGTAGGTTTGAGAGAGCTACATCTATCATCTGATATACTTTATATTTTTTTCGTCCAATTTTACTTTCAACCTATATTGGGTGAAATTCACTCTCATTCCATCGGATGCATGTGTCTACTATGGGTATCCACCCCTTATTATCTCATTTAGAAAAATTAAAATAATATTTATATTACTTACGCATAATGAAATAATAAAACAACTAAATTGTTAATTCTTTTTAAAATAAACTTATTAATTTAGAACTAACAATAGTAAAAGGTTCTATAAACTTTTATAATTTTTTTTTGGTGAATATAAACTTTTATAATTAACTACATACTAGTACTTATTTTACTATATACTATACATGGTGGGTCGGGTGGGGTTCTAACTTCTAAGAGAATTTTATACATAAAACCCGAATCCAAACCGACCCACTGCAAATTTAAATTTTTAAGAGCCACCCCCAACCCACCACCCACAATCACCCAAAAACACCCAATCCATATGGGTGGATTCAGGTGGATATCCATGAGCGAATTAAAATTCCATCCCTATTGGTGTTTTAAACATGAGAATTAAAATTGTAACTGAAATCAAATACCTAGTAATTACAATGAGTTTAGTAGAAAATTTTTCTTATTTGATAATAAATAAAAATTGCAATCAAAATAAATATATAAATAAAAATATATAATACACACACATATGTGTTAAAGTTGCATATTTCTTTTGGGTGTAACCCAGGGTTTCCACCGTCGGACACAGTGATTAACCCCTCGCTGGATTGTACACACCTCTATTGGGTGAGACAGCTGGCCTGGAGATTTAAGGCTGCTTCATACCCAAATCAATTTTGCATATTGAATACATAGATAACAATGTTGTTTTCCTCATTTTTTTAAAATTATATTGTTTAAAAGTAGTGGATGTGAGTGGTAACGGTTTTTATGATTAATAAGGATTTGAATCTAATAATAGGGTTGCAAAAGTAAGCTAGCAAACAAATATGATAAATTGATAATGAGTATCAAATTTCATACAAAATTACAAAGTCCTCAACCAAATGTCACCTAAGTTTTTACAACTCTTTCTATACAAATTTATTCATTGTATTACACACGCACAAAAAGAACACTTAAGAAAAAGGGTAACCCTAACCAAGATGAATAATGATACAAACTTGTAACCACAAAGTTACAAGTTTAAACCCTAGCCTTCTTGGTTTGAATATGTCAGTTGTTGTTGATAACTTAGACTGGTTTGTCTCTTTGCGGATTATTTTTATTATTATTATTTATTAATAACGGTGAAATAATAGGAAGCATAAGAATGCTACACCCTCCGCGTATCAGCCATAATGACGCACTAACATCCCGTGACGACGGGGCGTCAAAATAATATGCTTATTTATTAGCTTCATACTGTAATTATTTCAAAACCGCCTCCATAGAGAGCACATATTTTTTAAATTTTGAAAAACAAAATACATTTAGTACTTTGATTATTTAATAACTCAAATATCCAAAGTTTAAAAAAAAATGAAGTAATTACCAATTTAATTTAACTTATTATATTGCTCAGCATGCCAACTTCCTTGATTGGAATGATACTTAAACCTGAGACCTTCCATTTAAAATGCTAACAGTGATACCATCAAATCACAATGTCTATGAAATTATTTTTGCGTCCCCAAATGTCTACGAAGTGAATTTTTTTTTTGTCTACGAAGTGACTTGTTTAATCAAACTCTAGTAGAATTTATGGACAAGAAATGCCACTTTAAAGATAATTAAGAGACAAAAAATAGCAACATATATAATTGTGAGACGCAAAAAAATAGTATTTGCTATAATTTATAGATAAAAGTGTAATTTTTATAAATATAAAGTTTGGACGACTCATTACTCATACATAGTTTTAGCATGATTAGTTTCGTACACTCTTAAAATTCTAAAAACATAGTTCTGTTAGTCAATAGTCATCACTTCCACATGACTCTTTAATGGTAGTATTCATTTGAGAAGAAAGCGTAGACAATTGCATTCGATATTTTCCACTGCAACACACAAGGCAAAGTGCTTCGTCTTCAAGGTTCTCATGCCTCAACTTAAAAGGATATGTGAAAAGTCATAGTTTTTACGCGTAAGAATATTCTAACACATATGTTATTTGAGGTTTTATTCAATGAGATATTATCAATTTCACCTAAAATAACATTGGCACTAAATTCTTATAATAATGTTTAAATTCATCTCCTGACATGACAATAAAACTATGGGTCACACTTGTGTGAGACCGTCTCACGGATCCTTGTTCGTGAGACGGGTCGGATCGGATCAAAGCGCCATGCAAATGTCATACTTATATGTGCAAATGTCATACTTATATGCTCAAATATAACACTAATCAAAAATACAATTTTTGTTACTTATAAGAGAAAAAATAATACATTTTTCATAATAAGTAATGTTGACAAGTGCCCCTTACTTATAAGGGCAAATATAATACTTTTGAGGAAAAATGTAATACTTTTAAATCGAAATGTAAAAGTATTGTATTTTTCCTTAAAAGTATTACATTTACCCTCATAAGTAACAAAAATTTTATTCCTGATTAGTATTACATTTGAGCATATAAGTATGACATTTATGCATATAAGTGTTACATTTGTATCTTGACCCGATCCGACTCGACCCGTCTCATGGTGAGACGGTCTCACACAAGTTTTTGCCTAAAACTATTTATATTAGTTCTCACAAATCAGCCAACTTTAGCCGGAGTTAAAAATGAATATTTTTTTTAATAATCAAATGTCAACGAATTTAAATCAAATAGTGTCACACCATGAAGTAAGTATTAGGAGCTGAGGGAAAATGAATGTGTGTGTATGTGTGTCAAGTCTTTGGAAAATGAATGTTTTAATCCATCCATTTTACAGTTAGCGTAGCTTGATGAGTTTTATTTTCTTAAGTTCATTTCTAGGCGTAAAGTGCATGTCAAGGACGAAAATTGCAACATCATATCCGTAATAATTTAGGGAAAAAAGGAGAGCATTGTCTAACTTAGGGACAAAAATTATTTTACCATGGGTTCCTCAAATTTGACTGCATCTAAACGGAGTGGTAATGTCAAGGATAAAAATCGCAACATCAGCTAGGGACAAAAAGTGAGCACAATCAACAAGTAGGCATGAATATTACAATTACTTTCTAAGGCATGAATATTACAATTACTTCCTAACTTAAGGACGAAAAAAAAAAAGAGCAAATTCTAATTTTTATTTTTTTATTTTTACTATTGAATTCATATCTGAAATTATATGTTTTGTATAGAATTAGGCAAATTCTCCTATCAATATGTAGGACGGGTTGGGTCAAAAAATTTAAATCTTATGGTATATGGGTGTAATAATATTATTTCCGGCAAACTGTTTATAACAGTTTTGTTATAAAATATTACATTTATGTTATAAAGTATTATATATAAAGTTTAAAGTAGAATATATATATATATATATATATATATATATATATATATATATATAGAATTCTACTATGTAATGACATTTTATTTCCTGCATATTATCTATTATAATTTTCCTATAAAATATTACATTTTTTTTGAAAATATAAAATATTACATTTATGCTCTAAAATATTATATATAAGAGTTAAAAGTATTAATTATATCTGTAATTTTTATTAGATCCAACAATTGAAACAAGTGAGATGATATCACATCATAACAACTAGATAGTGATTCCACGGAAATTCTAACAGATTTTTGTTTATTTTTTCCTTGTATCTGATTTGGTTATACTCAATGATTAAATTGATAAATTTTTAATGAAAGGACGTAATAAGGTAAAAGTTAACAGCGGAGGACCAGTTGATATTAACTGTTAAATGAAAATAGAAGACAGTGATAAATAGTAAATATATAGATAATTAGTAAATAGATATGTAGTACTCAAAAAAAAAAAGTAAATAGATATGTAAATAGGTAAGAGTAATGATTGGTAGGTAAGTGGTGGCAAGACTAGATAGATATGTATTTCTATTTGAAGAGCAAAAAAAATGAAAAATTGTGTTCTAGTTTTCAAAAATAAAAAATGATTTGTAAGTAAATATGTTTTTTAAATCCCAACTAACATGTAGTGTGATAGTATTCTGGTTACCATTTTAAATGGGTGATCATATCAAATCTCAGTATAGAACAAATTAAATACTATATTGTAAAGAATTATGACTATTTCAAAAGAATATATTTTTAAAAGAAAAAGAAAACGATTAGTAGACGGGCAATATTTTCCTCATTGCCCCCTCACTTCAGATGTTGGCATCTACTTATAGTAGAGAAAATGTCATCCATGCCTTACATTTGAAATTTACATTCAAATATACTTTAATCCTTTAATTAGTGAAATTATTCACCATTTTGAATATTCTAATTATACGATTGACTAAGTTATTCTATATATTATAAATATAAATATATATAATCATAGGCCCAATATATGGGTCATTCAAATTATATAATTGACAAGCCCATGAATTTCTAACAAATTAATTGGCCCAATTATATCAGTGCTTATACCATGGACCAGGGTTCACCTAGTCCTAAACAACATTGAATTTTGTATCTTTTAATATTTGAATTGTAAACTTTCAAAATGTAAATTGTGTTTCTAAGTCAAAATACATAACAACTGTACTAGACTTTAAAAAGATTAAATTGTGTATTTTTAGTATTAGATTGACTACAGTCTTTGAAAGGTGGTGGACTGGCCCGTATAGTACCCGCTCCACGATGGGGTGGGTTAGAACCACAACAAAGATGACTCACGAAATAGCGGGCCTAACGAGTCGGACCGCATGCGGACTACGAGCCAACCCTCTGGCCAAACCCTATTAAAAAAATACTAATAATAATAAATATAATATATATATGTATGTATGTATGTATATAAATATATACACACATATATATACACACATATATATATACACATAACATTTTAAAAATGTAATTTTTTTACTTATTTTTTTGAACTTTGAATTAAAAAAAAAAAAAAAAAAAAAAACCTCAAGGATTAAAATATTAAATAGCCTTTTAAAAAGGATTCAGGCTAAATCAGGCCAATTGTAGACTTAGGCTTGAGCCTAACAAAAAACCTACATATAGACATAGGCCTAGGTCTAGACCTTAGATTTTTGTAACATGCTCAGACCTAACTTTCTAAAGCTCGGCTCGGCCTATTTCCCTCCTTACAATATGCCGAATAAAATCCCTACTTAATTTTTACCAATCCTTATACCAGGACCAATGTTCATACTCAGGGGCGGAGCTAGAAAACTCCAGTTGGGGGGGGCCAATATGCTAGAGAAAATTTGCCGTGTTAGTAGACATTATAATTAACCGTACTATATTATTATATATACTATACATTATTGTAATTATTATTGATAATGATTTCTAATTATACTCTGTATATATGAAATATATAATTATATGAGTAGATTGACACGCGTGTCGATCATTACTTTAGATTTTTTTCATATAACACAAAATATCATAATAATAATAACAACAACAACAATAAGAACAACATTTATTTAAATATACATTGTCAATTTTTATCAAATAAAAAATTTTGTCAATTATTTTGTCACCAAATTTTTTCATAATTAATTGATATTCATTTTACTAGTTAACAATTTTTCAAAATTTGAGAGATAAAGACAAAAATCAATATCACAAATTAAACAATCAATATTAATTTTTGACAATTTCAATACTAATTATTTAAACAATCAAATGTACATCTTCAAATGTAAATAAATAATTAAAACACACAATAAATCATTAATTAATTAATCAACATAACTAATAAAACTAAAGCATATATCTCAAATTTAGAGATTTTTTAAAATAAAATGGATATTTGATGCCCTCCATTATTAAATCTTGATAAAAGAAATAAGATAAAAAGAAAATGGTAACTTTAATTATTTGGTTTATTTCTTTCTATTTAATGAATTTAAACTTTAATTTAATATATATTTTGAGTTCACTTAATATAGACATAATAGATTATTTAAAAAAAAAATTAGAGGGGGGCCAAAAGTGTATTTATCCCTACTATATCAATATATACATACATAATTATTAAAATATTTTAAGGTGGGGTAAGGGGTGAGGTGGGGGTTGGGGGGGGGGGCAGGGCCCCCCTACCCCATAAGGNGGGGGGGGGGGGGGGGGGGGGGGGGGGGGGGGGGGGGGGCAGGGCCCCCCTACCCCATAAGGTGCCTCCGCCCCTGTTCATACTGCACTGTGGACTCTGGTGTATGTGAATGTTTCTTATATTGTGAGTTTGTGTATCTTGTGTTATGAAATTTTGTACTTTAAGAGTTTGAATTCTGTACCTAAAACAAATTAGTAATTTTGTCTTATGAATTTTTGTGTCTTGTGTTGTAAAATTCTGTTCCTATAAACACAAATTATGTATCTAAATCAGATTTGAAATATAAGTAAATATATAATTATGTGTATTATGGGTGTGTTTGGTTAATAGCGTTTCGCCAAATTTTGGCGGTTTTGACAAATTTTAGCGGTTTGACCATGGTCAGCTAAAAGAATTGAACCGTGCGCCAGTTAGCCAAGCCATAATAATGTTATGTTTAATTTGGGAAAAGTGGCAAACTAAAGGGGAGCCAAACTGGCTCCCCTTATGTTCTATTTTTTTTTTTTAGTTTTTTATTTCTTTATTAAATTATTATTATTATTATTATTATTATTATTATTATTTATCCTAAAAAAATCATTATAATTATTATTATTATGAAAAATATGTATACCCTTTTGGTCATTTTACATGTTAACCGCTAATTTAAACCGCTAATTTTACCAAACATCTTTTTACAAACCGCTAATACAATCGGCTGGTCAAACCCGCTAATACAATCCGCTATTTGATAACCGCTAACACCATCCGCTACCGCTAACCGCTAACCGCTGATAACCAAACAAGCCCTATGTGTATGTATCTTGTGTTGTAATTTTGTATCTTGTATTATACAATTTTATACCTTACGAGTATGAATTTTGTAATGACACATGACGAATGGTATAAATTGCCAGTTTTTACAACTATACACTAATTTTTAGACTAAAATTCACTTTAAGAGTAAACCCTTAGTACATTTGAAAAAATCAACCTCAAGGACACAAAATAAAAATATCAATATAATCAAAGAATTAAAATAAAATTAATTCACACAAGTTTGGATTTTTATTTTTAGGGGTTCTTTTCAGGCTTTATGGCTCAAGTGAAGGAGAAGAACTGTAAGAGGAGGAAGAAAGAAAATTATTTCTGCAAATGCTAAAAACAGCCTTACTTCTTTTTTTTTCTCTTCATTTTCCATCTTCTCTCTTCACTCTTTTTCCTATTTGGCACTAAAAAAACCAACTCAAAAATTAGACTCTTAGAGATGCTCATCAACCATGTGGGGGCAATGAATTAGGATTCAAGTCCTGAACATCTTATAGACTAATGCAACTATTCACTAAAATGGTTTAAAGCAACCTATAGTGAGTTGTGAGTATTGTACATGTAATTCAACTCAAATAAATAAAAATATTAATCAACTCTCCTTCATCATCTGCTCTGCTATCTTGGGGTTGTCGCTGCAGCCTCATCTTTGGTCAAAACGGAGCACAAAACCTGCCTTGAAATGTAAGTCTCGAGTTCTGTTGAGACCTGTGTGAGCTTCAGATCAAAGTTGCTTCTATACCTCTGTTTTGGCGATGGCACAGTGCCACTAAGTGTTGGAGAGTATGAGAATCTTCTCCTTGGGCTTGGGAATGGTGGTTTGGAGATGATGGCTGTTGTGGGTTCATCTTTGTTCTTTTTCATCAGTGGCCCACTTTTTGTTTCTTGAGGGAGTGGCTTCAGGTTCAAGTCCTCATTGTCATTGTGGCCCATTTGTTTCTGGTTTAGGAGCCTTTCCCTTGCCTTATCTGCTGCCGCCATGGCTTTCTCTTTGCTCATTTTGATCAGCTTCCATGGGTCGATGCTTGCACGGAATCCTTGCTTTTTCATCAGTGTGGATGACTCGGATTCTCCGTCGATTCTTATGGATAATCTGTGTGGGTTCTGCAAATGCATATGAAAAGTACCTGGTATCTTCAATCTTTAAAGTTAAGCAATGGTTACTTGTTATGATCAAGGGCTTACGCCATATTAGGATCAAGTGCTAACTATTCAAGCCAAAAGCTATAACTAGTAGCGAAAGCGCAACTTATGACTCAGATACCACTTATTAGGATCAAGTGTTTACCATTTACACTAAAAGCTAGTAGTCAAGGCGTAACTTATTTACTTATTTATAGACCGTCATCACATTGTTCAAGACAGGTTGAGTGCTGGACTTGACATTTAGGGACTTTACCGGCCTTCGCCCAACCATCTCCAGTCACCGAGTACTAGACATAGACTGGCCCTCCCCAACACGCCAAAAGCTATAGCTAGTAGCAAAGGCTTAATTTTATTTTCATACATCACCGTCACATTTTCAAAAGACAGGGTGTTGGACTTGACTCTTCAAACCTCCACCCCAACAATCCCCTAGCGATTTAGTGCTGGATTTTGCCCTTCACTAGTCGCCATAAGACAATTCCCTTTAGTCATCAAAAGCTATAGCTAGTAACAAAAGCACAATTTATTTCCTCATCACATTTTTGAGAGACAGGATGCTAGACTTGGCTCTTAAAGCCTCCGTCCAATAATCGCTTAGCCACCTAGTGCTAGACTTGGCCATTCGATCTTCGCCGAACAATTCCCCCTAGTCACCTAGTACTACATAGCTTAGACTTGGCCCTCCCAAGAGTATGGAAAAGGATATGGACCAAGAGACAAGCATTGTACCTGGCTTTTTATTCTTCCTTCTGCGCATTTAAGACGCGAGCTAAATGACGGTTTCTCAGGCGAACCAAAGTCTGAACTCTCATCTGAAGAAGAATCTGAATCTTCCAGTGATTCCAGATCCATGGATTGGTTCTCCTCTTTCATTGCCAAAATGTAGTCATAGGTTCTCATCCCCTAATCAAGGTAAGCATAACTACTTTCAGATTTGGTACATACATATTGGCCAAAGTATCAAGTTTCAACTGCTTTCAAATTTATTTTTGAGAGATAGCAAGCAAAAATTAGAGTTGTCCTAGTTAACAGAAAACATGATTGACCCTCATCATGCAAACCAAAAACTAAATTAGCAGATATCTGTTTTATAATGTTACCAAACTTTTACAATTACAGGCAGCCTTAAATTCTGTCATGTGTTAAGATTGGGGTAAGGTCACTCAATTGGACAATAATGCACATGAGTCAAACCACACTACAAGATTGAATCCAATCAATTAACTAATCTAACTCATGACCTTATAAACCCATATGCTCTTTCTTATATTTCCAACATGGGACTTTTAACATTAACCTTTAAATCACTTGGGTTGTCTGGTTTCCTAGTTCAAGCAATTCTACACTTAAACAGGGAAAGGCAGGCAGTGCACCTCTGGGCAAATTGATATTTACATCAGAGATATGAGATATCAGGACTCCACAAACCCAAAATGGAAAGAAAAACACCACTTTGCACATACATTTTGATTTTTGAGTTCAGAATCAGAGGCAACACAAATGGAAAGGCAAAATAGTCGATACCTTTCGGATGAGAACCAAATGGAAGAAGAAAAGTTGTCCCAGTGCTGCTGCACTATATGCCGTCATCAAAAACAACAAAACCTGAAATAAGCATATAGATTACTTGACTGGTAGAATGGAGATTCATCCACATGTGGAAAATAATAGTATTAAAAATTAGGGTAATCCAAAGAATTACAGATATAGCTGCCAGAACTCCTCTTGGAAACTTTACATGGAGTCTCCTCTCAAGCTCTTCTTCTATCCCTTTCCTATTAGCAAAGCATCTGACAAATATAGCAACAGCACTTCCTCCTTCAAGTGTGAGCTGCATTACAAGGGACTCATTTAGCAAATGAAAACCATAGATTAGCAATATATAATCATGGACAGAGATGTAGTTTTAGTAAAGAAATCGGCTAACCATTATCAAGACAAAAACCATCAGCAGAATGAACGTCGTGTAGTTCTTTTTCCCTACACAGTTGTTTAACCACTGCAAATACACAAATACAAGATATGGACATAGTTAGGCACAACGAATAAGGGAAGAGGAACATTTATTGGGGACAAAGACTTATTTTGTTACCCTGCAGTGATGATCAAACCCCTCAACACAGCGATTACAGGTTCTACAGTGCTTGCTGTGCTTTCTCACCTGCAAGTGGTCCAGTCCATAAGTATAGGGAATTTAATTTTCATACATGTTCCCACATGCTAATCAAGAAGAAAGTAGTAAACAAAAGTGTCATATAAACAAACCTCAAAATCACAGAGTAAGCAAAATGAAATGTCATCCTCTCTGACCTCAGGAGCAACTGAATCATCCATAACAAGGGGAAATGGGAATAGGGGCTCCATTTGAAGGTTACTTTTCCAGGGATTAAGGTATTTTCTCCTTATACAAGTCCTAAGGATTCTGCGTTCTACCTTCCTGAAAAACCTCATGACAATTTGAGCCAATAGGGCCCCATAATTCAGCTTAGAAAATGCAGTGGACTTCCCTTTGATCTTCTTCCTAAATCTGGTCCTATCAGTAGGATTAATAGCTGCACACCTAATGAATAGGAATGCAGCAGAAAATGCCTGCAGAACCATAAGAAAGGGAATTATATCTCTCTTGTTTTCACTTATTCCCCCACTTTACCAAACCTGTACCCCCACCCACTAAGACAGAAGATTGAGCACCAAGTCTGAAGCTAAGTAGATTGGTATTTGTGTGTGTGTGCTCTTGGTATTGACTTAGTAATCAAATTACCACGAAGGAGAAAACGCTAGTGATGGTGATTTCAGCAACCCTGTTGCCAAGGAAAAGCCCCAGAAAGCAATAAAATGCTGCGACGAGGAAAATGAAGACGGACATGCCCACTATCTGCAGTCAGTTGCAAACAAAATCAGAGCTCAAAACCACAAGGCTTCCAGTGCTTTACAGTTCATAAACGTTTGCATTGCAGTAATATTTAAGCATTTATAAAAAACTAATAGCTTCAATTCTGTGCTTCTACATGAATCGTTAAACATAGTAAATTTAACAACTAGATCAGAATTCAGAAACAATCAACTGATTTGGCAACAAAGAAATAGCAACTTTGTTAGGGTAAAGAAGGTGTTTGCTCGCTGTTAATAAGATAATGGAGCTCCGAATATATGAAAGTCACAAACTTTAAAGTAGGGAGCAAAAATAGGGTGGATTGGGCATGCCTGGAAGCCAAATTTACCTGTAAAGGGTGAAGAGGACGCTGCCATCCATGGCGTCTCATCATCTTCCTTACAGATTTCTAGCCAACTGATTCAATTCAGAGAAAAAAAGAAACAAACTTGTGGTGGTGGGATGAGGAATTGAATGCCGCTGATTCTTAACAACTAAATATAATCACGAAATTAGAAAGGTTAAATCTTAAAATGTAGTTAATGGCCAAGAAATCTGACATCCTAGAAGACGACAGGAGACAAAATGCATACATTCGTAGAGAGGAAGAGTAAAAGAGGTGCTATCCTTAGCTCTAACTGCGAAATCTGGACTACATGACCGACTGGGAATTTCAATTTGGGATTTGGGCTCTCAAACTGTCAAACAGCCGAACGGTCTGCTGGCTGCTGCTCTTCTTTTCTCTCTCCGTTTGAATTTTAAATCAGCGCGCTTCATACAATCATACAGCGGCCTCACGTTTTGCATTGCCTTTCTACAATTAGTTATTTAGCTGAGTATTAGGGCACGTTTGGTTTGCGAAAAATATTTAAAGGGAAGTGGAAGTGAAATTCCGTTATCAGAAAAATGATTTCTATTGTTTAATTAGTGAAAAAGAAATTACTCAGAATATGAATTCTATTGTTTGGTTGGGAGTAAAAAGGTATGAAAATAATGAGTATAAAGGCATGTATTTATAATGATAATAAAATTAATAATAATTTTGTTTCTATTTGGGGCCCAATTAGTATTTCTTTTTGCAAGATTTTGGGCCGAATTTCAAGTTTTCTACTTTTCTTCATTCTTCTCCCCATCACCTCCATTCTCATTCTCCCGTGTGTGGCGTCATTCTCCAGTCGACAGAGGCAGAGACCAAAGGGCCGTTGCGAAGAGGCGGGGGCAAAAGCAGTCGGCGGAGGCGCAGAGGCGCCCACTGGCGAGTAGCGAGGCAGGCGACAACGAGCGGAGGTCCATCGTCAGCGAGAATAATCAGAAAAAACGGGAGGAGGAAGAAGAAAATAACAAGGGTAAAATAGTCTTGACAAAACAATTTTTCTTCCCAGCAACACCGGAAAACAAAATCCTAAGGTCTAACTCGGATTTTGTTTTCCTAAGAAATGAGGAATTGAAGTTCCATTGAAAAATAAATTCCAGTGAACCAAACATGAGAAATCAACACTTTCCATGATTTTTCATAAAATCTTTTTCTTGGAAAAGTTTTTCCTTCCAACCAAACATACCCTTAGTCTATTAAAATAAATTAATTAAAAACTAGGGATTCCAATATATATTTGAGCCCTTAGAGTGGTCTCGGTTCAATACGGTTCACAATTCATAAATAACATAAATCGTAATTGTTAATATACGGTTTATTGGAGGTTCGTAAACTAACGATTTGGATTATGAACCTTCAGTTAATCGATTTTTATTTTTATTTTTTGCATTTTATGTTTTGCACCATGTAACTAATTCGATTTTGCACCATACTTGATACTATAAGTCTATGCCAAGCATTTTGTACTCATATGGCATGTAGTAACTTTCCCATATGGGAGGTTAAGAGATCGAGTCTCAATGAAGGTGAATTGACTCCTTTATGTCTGTTAAATTTTTTTGTACATTATGCTATAAAATATATTAGACAACCATACCCCTACAGTTATAATTTCGTTATCTTTTTCATTATTGTTACCATGCACATGCATCCACTATATATTTTCTTATTTTCTTCAATAATAATAATATATACACATTATAAATTGGAGTTATATGTTAGTTATTTCCTAAAATATAAATATAAAATTTATAAATATATTTTACATTATTATTATTATTATTTACAATAATTTAAGTATCTAAAATCTAAATAAATTTAAAATTTTAATATAAAATATTAATATTGGGCACCTATTTTTTGTCTATCGCGCATAAAGAAAAACTAGTGTGTGTGCATGTATGTATGCATGTATGTCTGTGTGTGTGTGTGTGTGTGTGTGTATATACGGATCAAGTAAAAAGCTTCCCTAAGGTGAAAATAGGGTGAGATCACAATCATTAATTTAAATCCAGATCAACTGTCTATAATGAGAGAAATTTGAAAAAAACACGCAGAGCCTGTGTGGGAAATTTATGTAAGTCAATGTATTTTTTTTTTTAATTTTCAGTGCATAATTTCTCTTCTTTCATTGCACATTGTCCATTATTCCAATGTACGTTGTTCATTCTCTTAGTGCACTTTGTCCTTCTTTCAGTGCACAATGTACCTTCTTCCAAGGCATATTGTTCCTCCTTCCAGTATACATTGTCTTTTTTTTTTCGGTGCATATTGTCCCTTCTTCCAATGCACATTGTTCATTCTTTCAGTGCATATTGTTTCTCTAACTTCCAGTGCACATTGTCCCCCCTTCCATCCAAGAACCAATGTTCATCTTGGACACAATAACTAAACATTTATCAAATTATAATTTCATTCAATTACATTATAAATTGGTATTGTGATCCAAGTCCAAATATTATTCTTTAATCATTATAGTTTTTAAAAAGATATGCATTACATATAATATATTCCTTGTGCATATATATGTGCGCTAAAAGTTAAAGTGCATATTGTTCCTTCTTCAAGTGCTCATTATTCATTCTTCTAGTACATATTATTCCTTCTTCCAGTGCACATTGTTCTTCCTTCCAGTGCACATTGGTCATTCTTCCAATGCACAATGTCTCTTCTTCTAGTGCATATTGTCCTTTATTCTAGTGCAAATTGTCCTTTCTTCCAGTGCACATTGTTCCTTCTTCTAGTGCACATTGTTCAAAACCTCCTTGATTAACTTAGTATCTCTGATGAACACTATAGGTATTGGACTCATCCATACAGAACAAGTTTTACCTACATAAGATCATTGAATTTAATTGAATTGAATTTTGAAATATGATGGAATTCACAACAGAATTGAATGAGAGAGATTGAAAGATAATTGGTTGAGAATGATAATTACACAGAGAGATTGAAGGAGAATGGACTAAGAATGATTGCACAAAGATATTGAAGCTAACGACGTTTTTTAGGGGGCTAATCTAACGCATTGGATTAAGCAGATCTCTGACTTATATTCTACCCTAGTATTCACATGAAGAACATAATGCTTATTTATATATATATATATATATATATATATATATATATATATATATATATATATATATATATATTTCACCCTAGTTTTTACAACAATAATCATGAAATAAAAATTATAGATGCTTTTCTAAATGTAAAATAATTAATAGCAACATCAATGTCTTCATAATTGCACATGTTAAAGGGTCTAATTGCATTTTTAAAATGTTTAGGGGTCTAATTGACTTTTTAAATAATATTTAGGAGCTTATTTGACTATTTTCCCTAAAATTTATCTTAAATGTGGTTATAAATTACCCTTATAGAGTACAGTGACAAATGTTTCTAAAATGTGAACAATGAGTTTTTAAGGGTCTAATATGACGCAGTGGATTAAGGCAGATCTATGACTTATATTCCACCCTAGTATTCACACAATGTCTTCATAATTGCACATGTTAAAGGGCCTAATTGCACTTTTTAAATGTTTAAGGGCATAATTGACTTTTTAAATAATGTTTAGGGACTGACTTGACTATTTTTCCTAAAATTTATCTTAAATGTGGTTATAAATTACCCATATAGAACACAGGAAAAAATGTTTCTAAAGTGTGAACAATGAGTTTTGCACCCATGGCCTTTGCAATGAAAATTTTATTTTATGATCTACCAACTAAGCTACATCATCTTTACTTAAAATTTGTATATATTGTTTACTTTTATATATATATATATATATATACTATACACACATACATAGGGGTTGAGGTGGGGCCCCTCCCATCATGGGCCCTGGGCAAGGGCCCAACCTGCCCTTACTTAGGGACGGGCTTGTACAATCTCCTAGGTTTATATGAAGTAAGCGTGTAACTTGAATTTTACAATAACTTTTGAATTTATTTTACTTACATTAACATGTAAAGAAAGCTGCAGAAAGCTTTGTTTATTGGTGGGTTATAAGCAGTTATCACCTATAACATCCAACTTTGAATAAAAAGTGTCAAAAAAATGGAAGGCCATAGCAAAGTTTAATTCTTAATCTCTTATACCCAACTGCTTCTAATCTCACTCTCGAAACTCCTTCTAATCCGGTTGTGGCATCCGATCCGGGTTTGTTGGTATTGCAGCAGGGATTTTCTTGGAACTTTTGCTTCAATTAGCTCAGGCACATATGTGTGAAATATAGCTATATTACATTCCTATTTACAAGTACTTTGGCTAAAGGTTGCACACAAAAACTTGGCTAGGTAGACAGTGAGTCTTTGCTTAAAGGTTAGACAATGCGAGTATTTTAATTAAAGGTTACATGCAAAAACTTTCTTATCCTTATCTAAACTATTCTTGAAAGCATAATACTCTTCTTTTAATATTTTAGCCTTCAAGAATATCACTTGAGTTTTGAGCTTTGCATTTTATAATCTATAGGCTCAATCATAGAATTTCATTGAGCACAATCTGTTTGCTCAAGGGTACACACTACGTAATTAAAAAAAAAAAAAAAATCTTTGTATAATGTGATTCTATTTGAACTTGTATAGCCCTAACTTTTCATGACTATTGTAATAGTCTTGGTATAAAATTTATTAATGAGGGTTGTTCGCTGGGATTGATTGTGGTGCCCACCAAGAATGAAAAGGACAAGAGTATAGTGGATTGCTTAAATCTTAAAGATAGAGTCCTTAGGTAGTGGATTGTGCAGTTGTCAAACCATTATAAATATTAGTTCATTCTTTCCCTCTCTCTCACTTTTAGTTTAAATAGTGTGATTGTTTTTTTTTTTTTTTTTTGGTAAGTCCACGAGGCAAATAGTGTGATTGTTTTTTTTTTTTTTTGGTAAGTCCACGAGGCAAATAGTGTGATTGTTTTTTTTTTTTTTTGGTAAGTCCACGAGGCAAATAGTGTGATTGTTTTTTTTTTTTTTTGGTAAGTCCACGAGGCAAATAGTGTGATTGTTTTTTTTTTTTTTTGGTAAGTCCACGAGGCAAATAGTGTGATTGTTTTTTTTTTTTTTTGGTAAGTCCACGAGGCAAATAGTGTGATTGTTTTTTTTTTTTTTTGGTAAGTCCACGAGGCAAATAGTGTGATTGTTTTTTTTTTTTTTTGGTAAGTCCACGAGGCAAATAGTGTGATTGTTTTTTTTTTTTTTTGGTAAGTCCACGAGGCAAATAGTGTGATTGTTTTTTTTTTTTTTTGGTAAGTCCACGAGGCAAATAGTGTGATTGTTTTTTTTTTTTTTTGGTAAGTCCACGAGGCAAATAGTGTGATTGTTTTTTTTTTTTTTTTTTTTGGTAAGTCCACGAGGCAAATAGTGTGATTGTGGTATCTGGTTTATTGCACATTATGTCTTGACTTGTCTTTGTGTATTACTTCATATACTCCAATGAATTACACTTTTACCTTAATTAGTAATGGTAAGATCACAACCTTTAATTACTTAAGATGGAATGTGCTTATACGTCCATACTTTTTATAAAGGTGTTTACACACACACACATATATATATGGAGAAAATTATTTGTTACTTTACAATCAGTCACATTACTCACATATATACATGATACAAAGCTGAGATATAAGTGAATGAAAAACACGCCCAAAAAGAGTGATCAAGTGAGTGAAATATGATTTTTATTCAAATCTATCACATTACTGACATTAGAACTTCCTAGTGCAGTCACCTCGCTGGTACATATATTCGTGAAGTTTACCAAAAATCTTTCTAGTACAGTTTACCTTGTGAGTATACACCATCCTGAGAATTATTAAGAAGAATATTGTTGAATTCAAACTATTCCATAGAGCATTTTGGTAATTAACTCAATTAAAACATTACTCCTTGAAATTCAATATGAATCCATCTTTTGACGAATTTTCTTATGCTACCGTTGAACGGTTGAACCTAGGGGAGCTTCTCATCTAAACAATCTTTCAGAAAAGCTATTGTACCAACATTTCTGCAAAATTCAAAGTCTGATGATATGAATTATGAAGCCATGTTTCTTTTTTCCACCAAAAGAAGAAAACAATGGTCTATGGAATAGTATAATTCAGCCACTCTCTGCCAAATCTCAACAAGTCAACAACCCCGGCCCACCCTTTCGCATTTCGTTTCTGATTTTCTCTTTATCTACTCATTATATAATCTCCTTCCTTCTAGTTACATCCTATCAGTAATCAGTAGAAGAATTGATGGAGAACTTAGAAGCCGCTGTGGGCATAGGCTACTGGCTCCGATGGCAAGTTGTGGTTTGTGCTCTCATCCTCATCCTCCCCGCCACCATCGCACTAAGATTACTCAGGAGACGCCATAAAGATCCCATCGACCCTTCTCATTTCTGGGTTCCCAGTTGGAGAGGCCTCCATCCTCGCTGGCTTCTTTTTTACAGAGCTTTCGCCTTCGCTTCCATGGCGTTCCTGCTTTATCAGACTGTTGCCACTTTCGGATTCTTCGTCTTCTTTTTCTATACCCAGTAAGAAACTAAGAATCCTTACCCCCATCATACTAACCCTTTTTTTTTCTCTGTACCAATTGCTAAACTGATTTCCTTACCTACATTTTGGTTAGCTAAGTATTATTACTCCATTAATTCAATATTCTAGAGACCTGCAAATTGCTTAACTGTTCAAATGATTCCCTTTCCAGTTTCCAGTGCCATCGAAAATAAAAGAAAAACTAGTTAATACCCATATAGTCTGGTTTTACTCAATTTAGTCCTAAATGACTTTTTGTGCTCAATTAAATTGTGTAAAACCATCCAAATCTAGGACTAAATTGAGCACAATAGTACTAAATTGAGTAAAAACACTATAGTTGAGGACTATGTTCGGTATTAACTCAAATAAAAACCATTTCAGATAGGTACGGTGGTAATTCTAGAATCTTATGCTGTTTGTTTTCCAGGTGGACTTTTGCATTGGTTATGGTCTATTTTGCTGTATGTATATTCCTCCCTCTTATTTGTATTCCAATGACTTACAGGACAGTTTTAATTTTCTTTATTTAATCCTGCATAATTGGGATTTATTCCCCCACCCTCAAGACTGAAACTAGGTTGTTCAATCATCAGCTTGCTGTCTTTCTTGAACCTGGAATTCTTCTTCATTGATTCTGTTTGTAGCTTGGGACACTTGTATCTGCACAAGGATGCTTATGGAGCTCAAGAAGTCCCTTTGCCCAGTGTGGGGAGACGGACAGGTTCTTGAAAAAGGATCCAGATGAGACTAATAGTCATGATAAAGAACAAGCATGTGTTGAACAACATCTTGGATTGTCAGAAAATCTTATGCATATTGTTTACCAGGTCTGTCAAGTGAATATTCTAACTGCTACATTTTCTTGATTATAAACTTGAAATAAGTTCACCTCTTTTGACCTATCTAAAAGAGATAGGCATATGAAAAGAAATGTGTTCTTGAAAACTATTTTGAGTTTGTTTCTATAATCTATTTTAAGGATCTTAAGAAATAGGCTGAAAAATTTTCAGAAGTTCATTGAAATGCCAGACCAATTAAAGTTGTTTTGAGCTTAGCTTGTGGAGCTTACTTTAAAAGCTCAGCATGACATTGCTTAATTAAGCAGTGTGATTACTGTCTCAGAACATAAACAGAAGAATTTCCATTTTAGTTTCTGTTTTTGTGAATTACATAGGAAGCACAATGCAGCAAGGGGGATAAACTATGTAGAACTAGTTGATACCACTCAGACTAGCAAGGCCAGTGGTAAAAGGAAGAATTTTGAGCAGTTAGTTTTTGGACTAATGTCTGGCTTCCTACATACAAATGATTGAAGAGTACTGGTTCCCCTTTTTATTTTGCTTGGCTAGATACCAAATCCTTATGAAGTCAGTTGGGGAACACTAGTCCAGCAAATTATAGGCACTAATTAGTATGTAGTTCCCAGACCTATAGACTGAGGTCATTCTGAAGAGTGAGAGCAAAATACCAAAAGATTAGGACAAATTAATGAATTTTCAGTAAATATAATTACCCTTGAATCTGTTGTGTGATGTAGTGCTAGGAAATTAGGAAATTGAGCAGACAGAAAGCCTTCAGAAGCCAAAAATGCAAGAAATTCTGCAGTAGTGTGTCATTCTAAGATTGACTCTGGTATTTACCCCCTAGTTCCTATTTAATGTCTTCTTTACCTGGCTACAAAGGTTCAGTTTATATATATATATATATATATATATATATATATAAAATATACATATCTTCACTTTGAACCAGGCGTCGATCTTTAGGTTAAGGCTATGTTTGGTAGCGCTTATAGCTTATTTTAAGCTACAAATAAGATATAAGCTCTGTTTGATAAAACATAGAGAGCTTAAAATAATACGGAGTAGCTTATTTTGAAATGCTAACCTAAATAGTGTTTCAAAATAAGCTAGTAGCTACTAGCTTTTATGCTTTCAGCTTTAAGCTAGCTTATAAGCTAGGTATGCCGAACAGAGCCTAAGTCTTGTAGGTGACTAAGTGAAGTAACTGCTCTTATACTGAACAGCTTATTTTCATGCTTGTTTGTATTAGTTTATCAATTAAGTAGTTCAAGTCAGACTGCCTAGTGGCTAGCATGAATTCTTCTTTCCTTTCAATAGCTAAAGCCACTTCCTGATGCTGGAGACTTGTATATTGCATTCCTGTGTTATTCTGTTTGTCACCCCTGAATTGTTATAATATTTGAGAGTTCCTGAAATTTTATGCAATGCAGACTTGCGCAGGTGCTGTTATGCTGACTGATATAGTCTTTTGGTGTCTTCTACTCCCATTTATGACTGGTGAAAATTTTCAACTTACCTTGGTGAGTACTGGTCCTTTCTACAGTGTATTGTCTGGTGCTGCGATAAGGTATTTGCATCTTTATCTGTCCTCGGGTTTCAAACTTTCCTTTCATTGCATAGTAGGTATAGGTTTTCAGTTATGATCTCACAACCATGTTTGCAGTAGGCGCTAGGCGGGCGGTAGACTAGCACCTAGCGCCTAAGCTGTCTAGGCGGGGCCTAGGCGGCGATCTAAAAAAAAAAATAATAATGCATGTGTGTGGGTGTATGTCATATTATATATATATATATATATATATATATATATATATATATCTTACTTCTCTTACTTATATAAATAAATAAATTTAAATATATATAAATATAATAAAAAAATTAACAAGGCCGACTCGCTCGAGCTAACTTGGCTAACTTTGCCGAGTTGGGCGAGTTAACTCGGCCCAGTCGGCCGAGTTAGGCGCTAGGCCAAGGCGGTTGCCTAGGCGGCGGACGTCTAGGGAGCAATTCGCCTCGGTCTAGGGGCACCTAGCGCCTAGGCGGGGGATTTTTGCAACAGTGCTCACAACTATAATCCAGAAGAAAACATGAAATGCTATGCATATTTTTACATTTTTTTGGAGGGTGAGTGTGGGATTATTTGGAAATGATGCTATCAAAGTATGAGTTGTCTACTTGGGACAATGTGCAAATGGGTCAGTGCTTATTCATTCAAGACTAATTAATATCATGAGAAGGAATTGTTGGCAAAAAAGAAATAGGCTAAGGTGCTTATGCATTCAAAACCATTATTGGGAAGGATTTAACCTGGGGTGTGGTTGAGTGGAAGGGACTCATTCATCCTTAACCAAACTTCAAGGGATCAATCCTTAGACTTGGAGCAGCCTTAAATCTCTAGGCTAGTTGTCACACCCTTTATAAGTGCCTACAATTCAATGAGAGGATTAGTCACTGTGTCTATGGTGGATACCCGAGTTACACCCAAAAAAATTACTGGGAAGGATTTGATGCCTTCTGGAGTACTTGTCCATACTGTTCTTGAGAGTAATCACATTTCTGCAATTCTAATCATTTGCTATTTCTTTTAAATAATTGTGGCAGCTAATTGGATGTATGCACTCTGTAAATGCCATTTTCCTTTTCCTTGATTCTGCTCTAAATAAGCTTGTAAGTAAAGAAGCTCCACCCATCTGTATATATAGCTCTTTTGATTGCTCTAAAAAACCTAATGGTGGTGGCTTTTTAACGTTTCAGCCATTTTCATGGTACGGCCTCGTATACTTTATTCTATGGAGTTGTGTTTATGTTGCTTTCCAGTGGATTCTCCACGCGTGCTGCTATACATGGTAAAGTATTCATATCATTTCATCTATTTCGGGTAACATTTACCTTTACACCCTGCATCTCCTTTCCCGTATTCATAAAAAGATATATTGCAGGTGGCCATATCCTTTCCTTGACCTTTCAACTCCATGGGCACCTTTCTGGTAAACATTATATACTTCCCAGTTTCGCATTCCATGGTTCCACAACGACAATTTAGATGACCTAACTGGAAAATTTTCTTCCAGGTATTTTGCACTGGCCTTGGTTCACATCCCCTGCTATGGAATATACGTTCTGCTCATAAAATTAAAAGACGGAATCTTGTCAAGGATGTTTACTGAGGCTTATGTTAGGTTGTCATAGCTTCTTGCTTCCTCCGCAAAGTAACAGTTTCTGAAATCAATAAATGCATACATTCTTGTCAAGAGCATCTGGTCTCTTCGTCGATTATAATTGTGATGAGTGTCTCCTGTGACAGGGTTACAATGGAGAAGAAGGGAACTTGACACAGAGGAAATCTGTTTTCAGAAAGAAAAGAGTGGATCCTATCTACTTGCATATAAGAAAAGAAGATAGATTTAGACATTGGTACCTATCAATATGTGCATCTTATGTATGAGCTCTAGCTACTAGTTCCTGCTGTACACTCCGTACAAAATTGTTCATTTTAGTGTATGCATAATGCATTATTAATTTAATCTTGAATTGTTTAAAATTTTGATAATTAAAGATAATTATTCCATTGGTTGCGGACACCAAATCTCCAGGAAGTTCTTATTTAAAGCAACTTACAAACTTTGTTTTATCTTCTTGTATCGCATAAGATTAAATCTTGAAACCTCGTTGCTTTTGATAGAGGAAGATTTAAAACTTATAGGAAAGTGATCACACACCTGAAGATATCATTTCCTCACTCCCCTTCATACTCGTATCCAAATTTTCTAACAATCTATAAGCTTTAAATTTCTGTTTTTGAGGAAGAATGAATTCTGAATTCTTTGACTTTGCAACCAACATCCCAAAGTTGGAACACTTTGAAGGCGTGGGCTTTTGTAGATGGCAGAAGAAGATGAAGTTCCTCCTTGCGGCCATGAACGTGGCATATGTGCTAAGCACCTTGAAACCCGCTGAGTAAGAGAATGAGACTCTCGAAGCCACCCGCCGGCGGCTAACATGGGAAAACGATGACCTTGCATGCCGTGGCCATATTCTGAATGGTATGTCCTGGCCACTATACAGAGCTATATTGGCAGCAAATTGGTCAAACCAACACTTTCTTCTTGGTCAAACTAACACTTTCTTCTTTGTTTATTTTCTTTATTATTTTATACTTAAAAATTTGATTTTTTTTTTGTGTTTAATAATACTTTTAGTGTAGTTTCTAAATATATAAGTTTTGTATATTAATACTAAACTTAATATTATGAAAAATTGAATTAAAAATAACTTCAATCAAATCTCGTTAACTGAATCAGGCACATAAAATGGGATGGAGAGAGTATATTGTAACGGGGTAGCTAGCTTCCCTGGCCCACATATGATATGATATGATGATGACAGACGATGAAGATGATGTTGCAGTTGATTACTGAGAACGGGGAAGCTAGCTACTCCGTTACAATATATTCTCTCAATCCCATTTTATGTGTCTGATTCAGATAGCGAGGATTGACTGGAATTATTTTTAATTCAATTTTTCATAATCATATATAAGCATATTTTGCATATTTTGTGTTATAACTTTGATATTTAATTACAAGATAATGTAAAAAGAAGACAATTGACAATATAGTAAATATTATTAATTAATGAATTTAAATGTAAGAAGTCTTTGAATTATAGAAAATAAAGATAATATAACTAATGAAATTATATTTCTTTTTTAATTTCTTATAATGAATAATTTTTTTTTGAATAAAGTCATTATAGACATCTAATTCTAAATTAATTAAATGCATATTTATTATTATTATTTTTTGTAGCTACTAATTTATTTAATTTAATAAGAGCAATAAAGTGGGATACTTACTTTTCATCCCCAACAATGAAGTCATTGATTTTTTTTTTTTTAAATTTCAGTTTGTTGTTGAGACAAATTATTTTGGGAGTTTGTCGACAATAATTGTTACAATTGTTGTTGATAGATGATGATAATAAATAACTCGAAATATATGGTTAGAATAGATATTGTTATAATGATATAGTAAAAATTAACTTACAAATTTCATTAGAAGTTTGCATGCATTAATAAATTCTGAGAATGATTTGTAAACTTGTTCAATTGGAGTCAGTAAGTTATCAATTACATTGTCAATTCTTTGAAAAATGGTCCTACCGTTTTAGAGTCCAAGTGTAGTTCTATTTATGATTAACAACTTTGTAATTAGGCCGTGTAGATTTGACAATGATGTAAGAATAATTTTGTCCGATAAAAAAAGTGTACAATATTTGTAATTAAAGTAATGTACAATTGTACCATTATAGAAATACATACAAAAAATATTAATATCATAATGACATAAATCATTCGAATAACGCAAAAACATAATTGAAATATTGAGTCTTGTTTTAAATAATCAAAAGAAGATTAATTAAATAAAAAAGGAAAAAAACTTAACCTAATTTTTTATTTTTTATTTAAAAAAAAAAGCTAGAAAATGATTTTCAAGGTTCCCGATTTATAATCTTTGATGCTCAAGTGTTAGGCTAATTATTTGACAAAAGTTTATGTTAAATTTTATATTGTATTTTTAATTCATTTAACATATTCGCAGTATATGTTTAACAATTATGCCAACTTTATTTGGGATGGGGTTCAAACCTAAGACCTTTGTTATAAAAATTATTGGATAAGTTAAGAATAATAAATAGTTAAAGAATAATAAATAGTTAACGGAATATTCTATTACTAAATTTTATACTAACGGAATGTAGGGTTATTTAAGGGGAGAAAATAATATAATAGAGGGTAAATAAGAAAAATCATAAAAAAATACTAAAATCAAATTAATATGAACCATTAATTTCAACAAATAATTACACAAACATTTTTTTGTTCCCATGACCTAACTTTATTTGCTCTTATTAAATTTGTAGATTGTAGATGTAGATTATTATTATTATTATTATTATTATTATTATTATTATTATTTGTAGTACACACTTTGTATTTATGTTCAATACAAAAATATAAGTGGATCGTTGCAAGACTACTACTAATTACTTCAATTCATACATATCAAATTCATTTTCCAATTTAGTGTAGTCGTGTAGATATAGATTGTGAAAGTGAGAAAGAGTAAATATTGGATTAATATAAATGAAATAATTATTAGCAATAATCTTCTCTTAAAATTAGAAATTGCCTTTAATTTATGGATCACGAATGAATGAAAAAAATTGCTTTAGTCTTCATCTTCATGACCACTTCATTTGATATCTTTAGCCGTGAAATTAAAGGACCAGTTCAAAACCCCATATATAATTGAAAGAGACATTGACAACAAAGTCCAAAAGATATATATTTTTAAGAAATGCAATGCTAACCAATGAAGGAATTTTGTGAGATATATTATCTTCATGCACTTAAGTGGGTAATTGACTTTAGTGTTAGTTCATCCTTTATGAAACCAAGCGGCAACCGCAGACGTTTTACCTACTGCCTATTTCCACCTCACCGCCTACGTCATGCTACCCACTATATATTCACAAATATTTACTCTCTGTACGTATAAAGCATGCATTGCATTGCATTGCCCTGACTACCATTACTCTCACTCGCTCTGATCTTGATTTTCTCATCAATCCCCCTGCAACAAGGACAATATAATGGCAGCAACTTATGAAAACGAGCACCCAGTGAAGGCGTTTGGATGGGCAGCTAGGGACACCTCTGGAGTTCTTTCTCCTTTCAAGTTTTCCAGAAGGTATGCCATCCAATTGCCAAATTTGTGTTTGGGTTTAGAGGGATGGCTCAATTTTGATCTGTAGTGCAATGCATAGAACTGTTTGGTAAATAATTAGTCTATCAGTCAATTTTGATTTATTTGACCACTATTATTTTTTGACTTAAATCAATACAAAGCAACATTTTCAATTAGGTTTTTAAGAAAAGAAATTATACCAAGCAGCTATCAACTAACAGCCAATTTACCAAACACCTTACTACAATCAACTAATGTTATCAACTAATCACATCTTCCAACCCAATCAGCTAATCGCCATTTACCAAACAGGACCATAGTTCTGAAAATTAATTTCTTAGTTTTAATGGGTGCAGGGAAACGGGTGAAAAGGATGTGCAATTCAAGGTTTTGTACTGTGGGGTATGCCACACCGATCTTCACCAGCTCAAGAATGAATGGGGTAACACTACCTATCCCATTGTACCCGGCCACGAAATTGTTGGTGAGGTGACTGAGGTTGGGTGCAAGGTCGAGAAATTTAAGGTTGGGGACAAAGTAGGCGTGGGATGTATGGTTGGATCCTGTCGCAACTGCAAATATTGTGCCACCGATTTAGAAAACTACTGCCCTCGAGCTACACCAACTTACAATGCTAATAAGACCATGACATTTGGTGGCTACTCCGACATCATGGTGGCCGACGAGCACTTTGTGCTCAGGTGGCCCGAAAATTTACCTTTAGAGGCAGCTCCATTGCTTTGTGCCGGTATCACAACTTATAGCCCCTTGAGATACTTTGGACTGGACAAGCCTGGAATGCACATCGGGGTTGTTGGTCTAGGCGGCCTTGGCCATATGGCTGTGAAGTTCGCCAAGGCTTTTGGAACTAAGGTGACGGTGATCAGCACCTCCGCTAGTAACAAAGAAGAGGCTATTCAACGTCTTGGCGCAGACTCGTTCTTGATTAGCCGTGACCTACAACAAATGCAGGTAACAATTCGATCTCCATTAATAACATATATGTGGGATGAAGCCAGGCTTGAAGGGATACGTTACTATTATATATCATTGTTGGTTGGTATTTTGAGTAGGCTGCGATGAACACATTGGATGGTATAATCGACACAGTTTCTGCTGTTCACCCTATTATGCCATTACTATTCTTGTTGAAAACTAATGGAAAGCTGGTCATTGTTGGCGGCCTAGAAAAACCACTTGAGTTGCCAGTGTATCCCTTGAGCATGGGTAACCACATCTATCCATCCTTGTATAACTGTACTGGCACATGATATGGTCCTAAATCCTAATAATCTAATTAAATTGGGATTTGGGGTTTTTTTTTTTTTAAATAATTGGGATAGATTTGGGTTTTAATCATACTTTACCTTAATATTGATGCATATTATCATATTTGTGTGAACGTACAGGTAGGAAACTGGTGGCTGGGAGTAGCATTGGTGGGATTAAGGAGACACAAGAAATGCTAGATTTTTCATCAAAGCACAACATAACACCAGATGTAGAGATTATCCCAATGGACTATGTCAACACTGCTTTGGAACGTCTCTTGAAAGCTGATGTCAAATATAGATTTGTCCTTGACATTGTCAAAACCCTCAAATCTGAATAAACATCAAATCTGACCTTGGTAGTTGCAATCAAATATTTCTTACAACTATACTATAATCATGATCGATTACATGTCAAACACTTCATATATGAATCTTTAGTTTTAAATTTATCATATTATGAACTTAGTGGTACGTATCTGGTTCACAAAATCTTGAATTACCTCCAGGAAGGTAATGCGAGATTTTGGGAATATAAGATTACCTTATGGGGTCATTTGATTCAGAAATGTCAGATTACCTTAAGGAATGATATATTGCTTGGAATGTTGAATTCCTAAAAATGTTATAATCATGTGTTTGGTTAAAATGAGATATGTAATATAAAGTTGTTTGGTTAAAGGGTTGTTCTTTATATTATAATAGTTATTTTACTTTATTACCCTCAACATTTTTCATATGCATTTCAATATATGAAGTTCAAAAATTTTGTATTAACTTTTATTGCAAAAGAACCACTTCCTATATTAACTTTCACTAAAAAAAAAAAAACAATTCTTATATTAATTTTCACTGCAATACTGAGCGTGTGTGATGCATTTCAATTTTGTATAAATTTCATTACAAAAGAACCAATCCTTATACTAGGCAGAATGAGAATCGGTAAGAATGCAAAAATAATTGCTCATTAAAAGATAAATCTTACATTACCTAAGGGAGCGTTTGGTTTGGGTTATCTAAGATAACAAGGGTTATCTTTAGATGGTTATATAACATTTCTGTGTTTGGTTGAAGTTATCTAACATTCCCCTGGAATAAGATTTAACCTCCACATACGCTTTTTCCTTGTTTTGAAGGGAATGTGATTCCCTTGATTTTCTTAGGTAATGTAACATTACCTTCTTTTTTTTAAAAAATTTTTTTTTTACATACTCTACCCTTCACTCTTAATAGAATTCTTTCTGCTTATTCTACTACGTAAGTTTGTAATCTATCTAGACTTTATGTTAGAAAACGAGGTGTTACAATTGTATCTTAAAATTATCTATGATCTTTTTTTTGAGAGAAAAATTATCTATAAACTATGAAGCCATTATGAACTTTTCTTTTTTTTTGGTGATGAAAAGAGACCCAAGGTCCCTAGGAAGGCTAGTGATGCCTACAAGTGGCAAAGCTAAGAGCGTCGCGATTCAGAAAGGTTGACAATCCTTCTGGCGGAGTGTCTAGAACCGTGGTCCCCCAAGGAGATGATTGCCCCTGGTTGGCCAGAAAGTCGGCGCATTGATTACCTTCACGAAGAATATGAACCACTTTGATAGTCTAGAATTGGCTCAAAAGCACCTTGCAGTCCGCGATCAGCGTATTGAGTTCAGGTGCAGTTTGTGTGTCTTTAAGAAGAGCTTAGACCATCGCTTCCGAGTCGGATTCTGCAATTAAATTATCAAACCCATGGTTTCTAGCAATGATCAGACCCTCACGGAAGCCCCAAAGTTCTGCGGTAAAGCTATTAGTACAGCCAATGTTAGACACAAACCCCAGTAACCAAACACCTTGGTGGTTCCGAAGAAGTCCCCCAGCACTGGCAAGGCCTGTGTTCGCTTTTTTCGCCCCATCGGTGTTGAGCTTGACGAGTCCAATCTCCGGCGGCGACCAGGAGACCCATCGTTGTATCGCCGGGATTGGTCCATTCCGCTTTGACAACACCCTCCACGCTTCGCTGGCGTCTTTCTCAACGTTGAACAGAATGTCCATTGTTGTAGGCTGCTTGTTATTGAAGATACTCTCATTTCTTGCCTTCCATAAATGCCATAGAATGTGCGGGAAGATAACACTCCAGTTCAACCCCGAGCCACTCGGAAACTGCGAGCTCCATCCATTGCATCAACGGGAGGTGGTACTTCGTGCGGAAGTCGACAGGAGGAGCTGCTGCATTCCAGCAACTGGTTGCCACCGCGCAGCGTCGTAGGATGTGATCCACTGTTTCGTCTTCCTCCCCACAGATTATGCAGATGGCATCATCAGTGAGACCCCTTCGTTTGCGCTCCACATTCACCATAAGTCCATTTTTTGCAACCTTCCACATAAACAATTTAATTCTTTCCATGCAAGTGGTTTTCCAGATCCAAGCGTCGGAATTGTCCTCTTCATCAATACCTGCAATCTGAGAAAAAGCAGAGGAGACAGTAACCGTACCTGAGTTCGAATGGGGCCATATGAGCTTATCTTCCTGGTTGGGATTGAGGGGGAGAGGAATAGCTCGTATTTGCTCAACCGCGATGTCTGGTAGGATCTTTTTCAGAGCCACTGTATTCCACCTTCGTTGGTTTGTAATGAAATCACAGACTCTGGCGTTATCGCGCACCAAATCAATCCTAGTCGTGTTAGAAGTGGATAGGGGAAGATTGCCCGACCAACGATCCTCCCAGAAGTTGATGGAATTCCCTTTACCAACTGTCCAACGAACATTTTCGGCCAGGATGTTTCTTCCCTTCAAAATGCTCCTCCAACCCCATGAACTATTAGGGCGAGTCGGAACCTGAAGAAAATTATCTTCTTTGACATATTTTTCTCGCAGAACTCGGACCCAAAGTTTATTATTGTTGGAGAAGAGCTGCCAGGCCAGCTTGGTGAGGAAAGCCAAGTTGAAATCACGGGATTTTCTTAATCCAAGGCCTCCTTCGTCACGGGACTTGCAAACCTCGGATCAACTGACTGTGTGAATTTTTCTCATGGTGTGACTCCATAAGAAATTCCTACAGACTCTGTCGATATCATTACACTTGCTAGTCGGAAGAGCTAAGGATTGCATAGCGTATGTGGGTACAGTAGCTAGTGAGGATTGTACCAGAATGCGCCTACCAGCCATAGAGAGGGAATTCGCTTTCCACATAGCCAATTTTTTCCTCTTTTTGTCAATGACCGTGGAAAAAGTGTTCTTTGATACCCGCTCGTTAAGCATGGGAATGCCGAGGTAGGTCCCAAGATTAGGGGAGAACGGAATATTCATCTTGTCTCCAATATCTCTTTTAATCCCTGCATTAATGTTAGGAGAGCAGAAAATTATCGACTTGGAGAGATTTACCTTAAGACCCGAAGCGTCGCTGAAATTATTGAGGCAATCGATCATGATCTGGGCCTGGTGTGGCGAAACTTCTCCGAATAACATCAGATCATCTGCAAAAAAAGAGGTGAGAGATACCAATTCCACCTTGCGAAACCTGGATAGGTTTCCTATATTCACTTTGGCCTAAATATCATAAGCAAACCTTTCCATAACCAGGTTAAAAAGATACGAGGCCAACGGGTCTCCCTGTCGAATACCACGCCCCGGGCCGAAGGCCGGAAGACGCCCCCCATTCCAAAGGATAGAAATATTACTCTCTCGTAGGGAGAATAAAATAAGGTCGATGAGACGTCGTGGGAAGCCAAAGTTCTCCAAGGTCTCCTCCAGGAACTTCCATGAGACACTATGGTAGGCTTTCTGAAGATCTACTTTAACGATCATGTACTTTTTTCGCCTCCTCTTGTTGTTCATGGTGTGAACAACTTCTTGTGTAAGGATGATGTTGTCCATGGTAGAGCGGCCTGGGAGAAAACTGTTTTGGTGTGGCCCGATTAAATTACACATAATCGGTCTTAGTCTGTTAACTAAGACTTTAGAGATCACTTTGAAGGCCATGTTGAGGAGAGTAATTGGCCTAAAGTCTGCTGTCGATTCCGGGACCTCTTTCTTCGGGATGAGAGTCACAAAGGCTTGGAGAAGGGATTTGTGGGTGAACCCGTTGGTGAGTGCTTGGTTGACCTCTTTCTACATTAACCACTTTCTCGTCAACTTTTGCCAAAATGATTTTTAAGAATGACACAAACTAGATAACAGAAGTCAGGAAAAATGTCATGGTCTATCATGCCTTTCTAAGAACATCCTCAATAGACATAAATTTTGAGGAGTTTTTGTCATATTACAAGAAAAGATGAGAGAATAAAAAAATTGAACAGCTGTTAGGGAAAAAAATTTAAAAAAAAAAGACTTTACGCGCTCGACTAGGCACCTGTTGTGTGCCTCACATGAACAACAAAGCTTCTTTTTCATATTTGGTGAGACCCACTGCACGGATGAAAAACCATTTGCAAGAGAACCCAAAACCCTCTATCTCCTACACTTCATAAAAAACTCCTTCAAAAACCACACCAAAATCTCTATTGTGCAGTGATACTCTAAGCCCTCATAAAGTCATACCCACATTGGGTACCATAGACTAGGATTTATCTTGAATTGTAGACCTGATTTAAATTAACATTTAGGGTATGTTTGGAAAGCAAGAAAATGACTTTCGAAAAATGTTTTTCGTAAAATGAGGCATTTTTCGAAAAATATTTTCCTTTCCCGTGTTTGGTTGCGTTATGAAAAATTGTCTTGGTGTGTTTGGTTCATTTTTTAAGTACTATTAAGTATTAACTATTAACTATTAAAAAAAACTATTATCTTTAATTTAACCAGTTGTGTTGAATTGATATTACAGTTGTGTTGAACGGATGAACGACCTCTGTTCCGCGCAACTGCAATTTCCTTTCAAAACAACTACTGTATCTTTTCAACACAATACAGTATCTTTTCAACACAACTATTCGTTCAACACAACGATAGTATCAACCATGATCATGGTCTAAAGTATAATTTGGGTCAGTTAACACTTGTTAAACTACATTAATCTCCTATGTACTTTGTCCCGTTCGAATTGAACTGTTGTGTGGTAATTACATGTAAAAAAAATAAAAATAAATAAATAATAAATAAAAAACCTGAACATCAACACACTCTTCGACTCGTTGCGGCGCCATGTTTGCTTAAGATGGAAGAAGAAAAGATTCTGTTGTGTGTAATTCCTGTTTTCCCCGGCGCGTGAACTAGGGTTCAGGCAAAGCAAAAACCATGGAAGGTCGGTGCAAGTTGTGGCTACCCAAGAAAAATAGGTTTTGCGCAAATGTTCCTCTCCAAAACTCACCGTGAGGCACACTCTCCTTGTTAGTTATTACAAACATTCGCAATCTGATACATACAATCACCATTCACTCACTCAATCCTTCTCTGTTCACTTAGTTTCTGCGGAAACCACACCGAAAGATCCGACGGGCAATGGATTCCTTGTCCGATCGACCCTTCTCAGTAATCTCTTCAATCCGAATGTTTTGCATTTATGCTTTGTTGTTTATTTATTTATCATTTGCATAAATATATATATATATATATGTTTTCCTGTTATGCAGCTCTGTGCTAGAAGAGAATCTTGAAAGTCACCTAAAGAGGTGTCCACTGCTGAAACAAACTCAATTTCTGTCTCTCCAGCCTTTCTATGAAAAGGGCATAAATGCTGGTACAGACAGTAGTACTATTGGAGTGTCCAATATTACATCTGAAATGAAGAGAAATGCTGTTTATGCCATGACTGTTGCTGAATTCTCCAAATTAATCAGTAAAATCAAGTGCATTCATGCTTCCATTTGCACTCGCATTCCTGATTCTTTCAAGAATCCACAAGCTTGTGGCATTTGGACCAATCGACAAGTGGACCGGTTTTCAATAATCATATATTTCTTTTTATAAAAATTCCTACCTACTTTGTGTGTTGTATATATTTTCTCTTTGCAATTAAATTAAATTCTGTTTTCGTGCAGCAAGTTGCCATTTGAAGAAAAGCATGTTTTGCAGCAGGCATCCATACTAGGGAATCTTGAAGAGTTTGGAGTTCTGAAGGATTCTAGTGCTCTCCCTGCAGTTGTTGAATTTGGTGCTGGAAGGGGGTATTTGACACAAGTATTGACGGATTGTTATGGATTTAAGAAGGTCTTGTTGGTTGAGCGCAAGTCGTACAAACTTAAGGTTAGAGCAAAATGTTATGATTCTTGGTTCATCTGTAGTCATACTAAGTGAGCTCAGTTATTTCTTCTTTTCCTTTTCTTTTTTTTTTTTTTTTTGGTTGTTTTTAGGTTAATGATTATGTTAACCATACTTTCAGGCTGATAGGAGTTTGCGACAGAAGGAGGGGTTGACATTGGAGCGCTTGAGAATTGACAGTAAGATTAATTGCTTTCCCCATCTTTTAATCTCCCCCATTATAGTGTACAACTAATTATTGGTGCTTAAATGCAATGGAAAATATTTTGCATACCATGGATTTTCTTAGAAGTGCTCAAGCTTTTAGGACCAATGTCATTTAAGCTATACTCTTGAAAAACTTGGCCCCTGCTTTTAACTCTTGTTATATGTAAATTCATGAGCCTTGAACTAGCACTTGTGGCTTGATGGAAGGAACATGGATTTGTTACCAGCTGTTTTTTCTTTGCTTAAGGAACTCAAGAAGATCAATATGTCAAGAATAATGATTGCGGTACATATTAATAGCTGTAGGCCTTTGCCCACTGGGGAACATTTTTGGGAACAAAATAATACAGGATTCTACTGTTTTGTTCATACATTTGTTTGCAGTCCTAAAATTAAATAGCTATCTATACAAGGTTTTCTTTCTGATCATTTCATATAAAATCAGAATTTTGATGTGATAACTGATAAGGAGCTGTCCGAAACACATAGCTCATACATATTGGTTGACTTTCATTTGAAAATTAGTTTGCACATTCCACTGAGTCTTTTGTAGTGTATACTGTTAAAAATGGCAATATATTCTTTTTACATATATTTCATGGATTCTTCACCGTGATCAATTCAAAATACTCAACTTGCAGTTGAGGACCTAAAGTTAAAAGCTGTTGAATCTTTACGAGGAGCACCTTATTTGGCAATTGGCAAGCATCTTTGTGGGCCTGCAACAGGTAGCATTGATGGTTTTTTGCTTCTTTTTTTTTTCAATTTTTTTTCTTGGATGAGTTACAAGTGAGCTTAATATGTCATGTTTTAACATGCCATTTGCCCTGACTTTTCATTTCACTCGATTTACCCATTTTTTTCCTCATATGAGGTCTAATGACTAGTGGAATAAAACCTATGTTGCTGCAGATATGACATTAAGGTGTTGCACGAAGGACCAATGTGAGGGTCAAGCTATTCTTGAATCACCTGAATCCTGTTGCTATCTTACTGGCTTAGCTATTGCTACATGTTGCCATCATCTTTGCCAATGGAGGCACTATATAAGTAACCTATTTATTCATCCTACTACTAAACTCTCTGCCCATGACATATCAATTTCACTTTGAATAATTTTGAATTCATGGTTGGGTATCCTCTTCCCCTTCTATTAGACTGTTAGCATTCTGGTTTAAGATATATATCAATGTGTGTGCGTGTGTATTGTTGTATGCTAAGCTTCTAAATATTATTCATCCTAACAGATACGGGATATATGTTGAATTTGGGTATTAGCATGGAAGACTTCCACGCAGTGACATGGTTTACCAGTTGGGCTGTTGATGCAGATCATACTTCAGATCTCAACGGTTCTGATTGCACTACAGACCTACAAATCAGGTATTATATTATATAATAAAATACCATTTTCTAACAATATAGTGATCTCAATTACTTCTTATATAATAGTACCACTACTTACATAGGGATGCCAATCAGGCTAACCCCTTCGGTTTTAGGCTAGTCCTATCAGGCTGTCGAGCTTATCGATCCGGGCTAATCAGTTTTTTTTTTTTTTTTTTTTCCCC
>NC_044922.1:25858029-25894178 GCF_003576645.1 Ipomoea triloba
TTTTTTTTTTTTTTTTGGTTGTTTTTAGGTTAATGATTATGTTAACCATACTTTCAGGCTGATAGGAGTTTGCGACAGAAGGAGGGGTTGACATTGGAGCGCTTGAGAATTGACAGTAAGATTAATTGCTTTCCCCATCTTTTAATCTCCCCCATTATAGTGTACAACTAATTATTGGTGCTTAAATGCAATGGAAAATATTTTGCATACCATGGATTTTCTTAGAAGTGCTCAAGCTTTTAGGACCAATGTCATTTAAGCTATACTCTTGAAAAACTTGGCCCCTGCTTTTAACTCTTGTTATATGTAAATTCATGAGCCTTGAACTAGCACTTGTGGCTTGATGGAAGGAACATGGATTTGTTACCAGCTGTTTTTTCTTTGCTTAAGGAACTCAAGAAGATCAATATGTCAAGAATAATGATTGCGGTACATATTAATAGCTGTAGGCCTTTGCCCACTGGGGAACATTTTTGGGAACAAAATAATACAGGATTCTACTGTTTTGTTCATACATTTGTTTGCAGTCCTAAAATTAAATAGCTATCTATACAAGGTTTTCTTTCTGATCATTTCATATAAAATCAGAATTTTGATGTGATAACTGATAAGGAGCTGTCCGAAACACATAGCTCATACATATTGGTTGACTTTCATTTGAAAATTAGTTTGCACATTCCACTGAGTCTTTTGTAGTGTATACTGTTAAAAATGGCAATATATTCTTTTTACATATATTTCATGGATTCTTCACCGTGATCAATTCAAAATACTCAACTTGCAGTTGAGGACCTAAAGTTAAAAGCTGTTGAATCTTTACGAGGAGCACCTTATTTGGCAATTGGCAAGCATCTTTGTGGGCCTGCAACAGGTAGCATTGATGGTTTTTTGCTTCTTTTTTTTTTCAATTTTTTTTCTTGGATGAGTTACAAGTGAGCTTAATATGTCATGTTTTAACATGCCATTTGCCCTGACTTTTCATTTCACTCGATTTACCCATTTTTTTCCTCATATGAGGTCTAATGACTAGTGGAATAAAACCTATGTTGCTGCAGATATGACATTAAGGTGTTGCACGAAGGACCAATGTGAGGGTCAAGCTATTCTTGAATCACCTGAATCCTGTTGCTATCTTACTGGCTTAGCTATTGCTACATGTTGCCATCATCTTTGCCAATGGAGGCACTATATAAGTAACCTATTTATTCATCCTACTACTAAACTCTCTGCCCATGACATATCAATTTCACTTTGAATAATTTTGAATTCATGGTTGGGTATCCTCTTCCCCTTCTATTAGACTGTTAGCATTCTGGTTTAAGATATATATCAATGTGTGTGCGTGTGTATTGTTGTATGCTAAGCTTCTAAATATTATTCATCCTAACAGATACGGGATATATGTTGAATTTGGGTATTAGCATGGAAGACTTCCACGCAGTGACATGGTTTACCAGTTGGGCTGTTGATGCAGATCATACTTCAGATCTCAACGGTTCTGATTGCACTACAGACCTACAAATCAGGTATTATATTATATAATAAAATACCATTTTCTAACAATATAGTGATCTCAATTACTTCTTATATAATAGTACCACTACTTACATAGGGATGCCAATCAGGCTAACCCCTTCGGTTTTAGGCTAGTCCTATCAGGCTGTCGAGCTTATCGATCCGGGCTAATCAGTTTTTTTTTTTTTTTTTTTTCCCCTGTTCGGGTTTAAAATTCTTGGTCCTAATCCTAAACCCTTGGGCTTATCGGACTAATTTTTTATCGGGCTAAAATTTCTTGGCCCAAACCCCAAAATTGTTCAGGTATATCGGATCAACTCATCGGTTTCAGGCTAAGATTGACATCCCTATACTTACATGGCAGCTGTTCAATTGTTATACCATCATCCAGGATTCATATTGCATTGTGAACCCTGATACAAAAATTCTATACCTTCGGTTAACACATTCTGTACCTATAGTTAACAGTTTATGTACATGTAAATAAATAATTTGATAATTGTTGACACATAATATGATAGCTACAAGTACAGTAACTGTCAACTGCAGGTACATAATGTGTCAACTATAGATACAGAAGCTGAAGGTTATTTTTGGACCAGGGTCTACAATGCAAAGTAGACCTTGATTCATGGTATAATTTGCTGCAGCTGTTAGACTTAGAATGTTGTTTCAATGGTTATATATTTCATATATTTGCACTTGGTACTAATCCTCTTCTGTTTCTCGCAATGTTGTATTAGCGAGAGGGAATCGTGTGAATTAGACGGAGATGTGGATCCAAAGGGAGTAGAAGGCATCATAAGGAATATGAAGGGCGTGGATAGGGCAGCTTTGGGGTTCATGTGCAAAGACATAATTGATGCTGGGAGGATGGCTTGGCTCAAGGAAGTCGGACTTGAATGCCAGCTTGTTAAGTATGTTCCCTCCACCATCTCTCCTGAAAACCATTTGTTGGTTGCCAGGCAAAAGTGCTAAACCCTATCATGTCACTACCTTATTTTTGTTTCCTAGACACATACTTAATTGAATACTCAAACTGTATATTGGCTGTGCCTTGCATTGTCCTGCAAGAAAGCTATGAATTTTTTTTGCTAATACAGCATGGGCATGACTTCTTGTCACTCACTGATGATATGAGAAGGTTTAACCCCTTGTGTTACATTTCTGAATTGAATGCACATGTAGTAAACTGCCAAAGGAATTGTATAAATTTTTTGTTTTTAATTAATAGGCCAAATTATATCAGAATATAGTGAAAAAAAAAATGTATAGAATAAACATTAACGTAACCAAAGCTCAAGATCGAAGTACCAAGAAAGTCTATACCCTATATATTATTAGTTGAGTAGTCAAGATGAAGTATTAGTTGGAGATGTAAATTAAGTCCTACTTTTTTTTATTATATAAATAAGAACTATTTAAAAAAATAATAATACAATCACTGTAATAAATAGTGTAATTTACTATTCAAATGTCAAATCAATTCAAGTGTTTAGTAATACTTGATATATTCATATATGTGCATATATATATTAAAATTTTTATATTTAATGTATGGACAATGACATTTTTATTTATTATTTATTTTTTCTCCCTTGTTTTTTATTCCATTTTTCAAAAGTAGATGAATAAAAGGGTAATAAATTATATAATTATTAAAAGATTTGAATTCAATAATAGAATAACAAAAATAGACAAACAAACATGATAATTGTTATCAAAACTCATAGTAAGGTGCAGAAGTCCTGACCAAACACACCCAAGTTCCTGCTAAGGTTATTATTTATTAAACCAATTAACCACATTGTTGGAGTGGCTTCGTAGCACTGCAGAATGCATATTTCATTTTTAACCAATATCCATATTCTAAATCTCCAACACTCCCCACTCACCCCTATGAAGCAAATATCCATGGGACAGCTAAATTACCATCCCAATATGGCTTATTAATTAGTAATAAAATTGGTTAATTCTCACACAACAAAGAACATGAAACATTGCGACACTCATCGGAAGTCACGTAATTTCATGTAAAAACCTATCCAAACAACATTTTCTAACAAAAGCTCTGCAGGTTTCTACTAGTTTCCTCCTAAACTTCAACTCATATTAGTATGATATGGGGTAACTAATTATTTTGGAAAAAAAGTACAATTACTCACTGCATCACCTCAATGACTTTTAAAAGTCTGAAACCATGCACATGCATGCACATGGATGGGATGAACGAACTAAACTCCACCTTCAGCTGATTAAATTGCACAAACAATTACAGACTGAAAATTTTATTGTTACAAGTGACCATAAAAGGTCTGAAAAGTCACAGTTAACATTCTTCTTCATTGCCAAGAGAATCCTCCTTTGGTTACAACTCATCAGCTTTTTAACATTATCTCCAAGTGCCCATTCCTTGAAACTGCTGGTACAGATCAGACTATATTCCTGAAAATAAGCACAAAAGGCTAATTGGTTTCGGCAGTACAAACTCAAAATCGCTTGATTAATGCATGAAATGAAGGTGCCTTTTTGCAAAACAAATATCAACTCAAAAGTTCTTTCATGCAGGAATATCATGGACACACCAGTTCAAGAGGGGAGGATGGCATGACAACAAAAATCAGATGAGGTCACCTTGAATGTCCACGTTGTAGAGTCAAAAGCTAACAAGAATTATTCAGATGCAAGTTTATGCAGAGTTTCATTTTCTAGAACTATTACAAGACCTTAAAACAAAAAGGATGTGTAATTCTTCTGACATCATCTCACATCCCGACACTCGTAAAGATGCCAAAAAGACTATATAGTCGTTTATATAATATCATCTCCCCATTCTCCTGTCTCTCTATGACTACATTTATGCAAAACAAGAGCTGCCCGTTTCTTGGACTTGTATGATCCTAAAACTTTACTTTGCATCACAAGGTCTATGCTGAACAATAGTTAAATTGCATATATCCAATTTCATTTCTACAAATTCAAAGTTTTGCAATGGCTCCAGTTTCCAGTTGATTCCTTTTCATGTTTCATCCATTAAGACTAAGCCAACCATCCTTTAAGAATCCTCAATGTGATAATCCTACAATAAACACTCACACATATGCTCTTACCTTCTCTGCTTCAGATCCAATTCAGTTTATGATTTTAAATAAGCTTAAAATGGGCTAATGGCCTGAGTTAACTACAGATTCAAAGCTTTGTTAAATAGAGAGTTTTTCAAGCTGTGCTTTGCCTCTATTCAAGTGTGGTCCTGGAGAAAGTGCTCACTCATTAAATGTTAGGTTTTGCTTATGTTAAAACATATAAGAAACTAAAGGCAATGCTCTGTAGATAGAAATTCCCTCAACCCTACATGATGCAGGGGCAGTATGGCAGTATGGCAGTATGGGTTTACAAAACCCTGTTATTATAAATACAATAGATGTCTACTTATATATATATATATATATATTTGGCAGAGATTATTCTAAAAATAAGATTATGAAATTACAACAGTTTAGAATTTATTTAAGCCGGGTAACCTAAGCTGATTAGAAATTCTCAAATTAGAGATGATCAATAATCATAAACTATTATGTAAATTCATAATCATAGGCTTTCTCAAATGGGACCAATATAAAGAAGTAGCCTTTTGAATCAGATTTTTGTTTACCTTTATCAACTTCATCAATATATTACCACATAAATTTTAACTTGAATAATCAGAAGGAAGACAATATGCCTTCAGAGTTTGTCTTGCTAACACATGGAATTCAATTATTCAAATTACCAAGTTAATGCAGAAACAAGTGTTAAACAGCACAATTACTCCAAACCAAACTAATTGAATCATGCCTCCATCACTAATAACATGTGGAAAAGAAATTCTGTTGTGAATGATACTAATGTAATATAGTACCTCTTATTCTGCATGGAGAGCCTTGCAAGTAAACCTTTCTTGCACAAGTTGATTAATTGCATCCCTCAACTTGAGGTAATCATCAACTGTATTGTAAATTTGATGAGAAATGCGAGCATATCCTGTCACACAACCATTCTCGTCCATGGTTCCAAGTGATTCCCCGTCTTTTGGTTCCTGGTAATGGATTGGTACTTCCACCCCAAAACGGTCTCTCAAAAGAGTTCTCATATTTGAAGCATCATCAGCAGTCAAAACCCCTAAGCTTGCGGGCAAACCAATCATAGCCATGCTAGGGCACATGTCCGGTGGTGCCCCGAGCCTTGTTCCCCAAGCCTTGGCTAACATTTCTCCCATTTCGACAACAGCATCATGATTCCTCTTCCTAATTCCATCAATGCCGCCCTCAAACCTATTAACAAAATCTAACACCTCGGGGAAAACCATCTGTGAGCTGTAGTCTCGTGTTCCAATCCAAGCACTCTCGATGGCCAGTCCATTGCCATATTCATGCGAAACCACTGGATGATGTAACTCGGAAGACGTAGTCGATTTTTGACAGTACAAAAAAGCCAATGAGGGCGGGCAGAAGAACCATTTGTGTAGGTTGCTGACATAAAAATCAGCCCCGATTTCCTTAACATTCACATGAACACTGCCTATTGCATGAGCAGCATCAACAAACACCTGTTCCACACCTTCTTCCCTACAAATTTTGACCAATTCGCGCACCGGAATGACAACTGCAGGCATTGAGGTAATGTGATCAATTATAGCTAACCTAATTTTCCTACCATTAGCTTTTCCCCTGGCCAAGCCACGACGAAACTCAGCAACGATTTCTTCATTGGAACTAACTGGAAACGGGAGCTGGACAACGATAACAGATCCACCGGCGCGAGTCACATAAGCCTCGATTGATTTCTTCACGGCTTGAAACGCACAGTGGAGCATCACAACAGCGTCGCCTTTCTGGAATCGGCCCTCAGCGAAGGCCCAGCCGACGTGTTGGAGGACGATAGCGGCGGCAGTTGTGGCGTTATCGACAAGGGACACCTCCTCGACGTGGTCGGCATTTATGAGAGTTTTGATTAGGTTGCGGGAATGGAGGATACGCTTCTGAAGGTGGTTGAAGAAGAAGTCATCAGGTTGCTGGAGGAAGCGGAGCTGCCACCGCTTCTGGGCGGCGATGATGGAGGACGGACAGCATCCAAAGCTGCCGTTGTTAATTCGAGCGATGCCGGGTTGATGGTGGGCAAACTCTTGCCGGATTTCGGATTCTGAAATGAAAGAAAGCTTTTGTTTCTTGAACAAATGGTTATCGTCGTCGTGGTGGTTGTGATTGTGGTCGTTGCCATTGGTGCTGATATCTTCACGAGGAGCATCCATGGCGGAAGGGAAGTCCCGAATTCCGGTTGGGGTTAGGGTTTGGGTTCTGCTTAATTTTATCCAACTTTTTAACGGATTTTTATCACAGTATTGCATGCGTCAGCAATGGATTGGGTACTAATTGTAGTGTGTTGGTGGTGAAATTCGATTCTTGATCTCTTGATAAATTTTATATTTGTAATTAATTGAACTATAAACACAATTAGAGGTGTAAAATTGAAGCAAAATTTGCAAGCCGGCCTGCCCCCGTAGAAGGATGCGTTAGTGCCATGAACATTTTGGACAGTAAAAATTCAGACTTAATGGATAAGGGTATCAAATGGACATGCTAACATGAAGTCTAATCCAAATCCAACCCAATTATTATTGTGTGGACCATAAATAAAAAGTACATTTTTAATATATTAAAATAAATTATTTTTGTACATAAAGTACATTATTTTAGGGTACATTATTTAAGTACTGAAAGTATATTATTTTATAGAGTTAATTTTAACAATAGTCCTCCGATTATGTTGATTTTTCAAAATTCGTCCCCGACTTTTAATTTGGACAATTTAGGTTCTTTGACTTTCAAATTCTTTCCAATGTTGGTCCTTTCGTCAAATTTTGGTTAAGTTGATGTCAAATGAAGGGGTAAAATTGTTCGTTCACATGTATAGTATATTATTATTCGTATTTCTCCTGTCCTATACGCTATATATATGAATATAATATCAGTCGAAGAAACTTCGCCTAAGATTATATGGCTTCGATTGAGACTTCGACTGATATTATATTCATATATATAGTATATAGGACAAGAGAAATACGAGTAATAATACACTAAATAGATGAACGGACAATTTTACACCTTCATTTGACATTTTGACCTCAACTTAACTAAAATTTGACGAAAGGACCAACATTGGAAAGAATTTGAAAGTCAAGGGATCTAAATTGTCCAAATTGAAAGTCAGTGATTAATTTTGAAAAATCAATATAGTCGGAGGACCATTGCTGGAATTAACTCTTATTTTATATATACTATGAAATAATATAACTTCAGTACAAAAATAATGTACTTTTAGTATAATAAAAATATGCATTATATTCATGGTCCACACAATAATTTGCCAACCCAACCCGTTTGGGCCCTCTTAGGCTTACATTTGCTACAATGGACGGACTAGGGTTAACACGTTTTATACTACGGATAAAGCCGGATTTTAGTTTTTAACCCATGGATCGGGATAGCCTGATCTGGCCCGTACATTTTTTTTTTAAAAAGACATAATATACATATATATTCAAAATGAGTAATGTCCTATGGAATTATCCTGTTTTTTTTTAGAAGATGGAATTACCATGTTAGAAAATGTAAAATTGGTCAGATGGCATGTAGTGACCTCCCTCATATGAGAGGTTATGAGTTTGAGTCTCAATGAGGTGATATTGACTCTTTATGCGAACAGATACTACAATGTAAAATGATCAATTTTATTAAAAAAGAAAAACAATTCGGGTAGCTAATTGCGTAATTATCATATATTAATTAATAATTACTATCTTAATATATTTTAAATTTGTAAAATTTTATTTGTTTCAAATCAGAAAAACTACTCTAACTTGCCTAGTTAGTAGTTGCAATATGTAAACTTATTCTTATTAATGTTATTACATTATTGAGTATTAATTTTTCATTTTCTTGAAATAATTATTAAGTTAAATAGTTAAAAATAAATATATAAACCTATAAGGCTTCTTTAGAAAGAAAACATAACTTAAATGAGTCGATATATAATTTTTTAATATATTTTTTTTGATTTTTTATTTTTAAGACTATTTTTTTTGAAAACTTATTTTTAAGACTATAGAATGTGTCAAACTTTAATTTTTCTTTTTGGACTGAGCTCGAAACCTAATCAGATCAAGCTATTTCCGTCCAAAAAATAAAAGAGCCAATGACAAACGGACTGAAGCCTACACATTTAACACCTCTACTAATAAATTTGGCATGTGTAAGCTCGCAACTTGCACATGCTGTGGATCAACCCACGAGCCAAACCCTTTATAAGTATATAAAAAGTATATGTTATTAATTTTAAATCTTATAATGTATTTATTATTATTTTCTTTTTATTTTTGTGAAAGAAATTGAGGGCATGTATACATACACACATTATACAAGTACGTGACCCATTTTTCTCAATTTGGCTTGAACCTTGCTTCATGGTTGGTGTGCTGAAAGGAATTAAGCAAAAAAAAAAAAAAAAAAACATTCCTTTTCATACAAGTATGTGACCATAGTTATAAAATAAAATAAAATAAAGAAAGAAAAAAGAATAAGGTGCAAATTGGACACTAAAGATAATTTGAAAATGCAATTAGGTTAACCAAAAAAAAATAATACAATTAGACCACTGTCCAAATGCATGTAATTTCATTTTATAGCAGGTCACCATCAATTTCATCAAGTTACCTACTTACGTGTACGGTGAGTTGGCATTTTAAAATTTTTTAATAATATAATTTAGAATTTAAAATTTAAAATAAAATAAAATATTAATCTACTAGCTTATTTTGGAAACATTACCTAAGTACCTAACAGAGTCGCAAATTTTACTGTGGATAACGCATCAAAACGACGTCATTTTAATTAATGAAAACAGACGGATGAAACGGCCTTCGTTCCGCGCCATTCACTTTCAGTTTATATACATTGTAGTTACATTTCAACACAACTGCAGTTTTTTTCGATATAACTGCAGTTTCATTCGATATTATATACTCAAATATGTGAACCTGTTATTTAGTTTCTTTTCAACATAACTACAGTTTCTCTTATAATACACTGGAGTTTCATTTCAACACAACTACAATACCATTTCGATATAACTACAGTTTCATTGGACTATATACACCAAAAAATGTGAAACTGTTATTCAGTATCAGTTTATATACACTGCAGTTACATTTCAACACAATTACAGTTACATTTCGATATAACTATAATTTATTTCGATAGTATAAAAACAAATGTGAGGCAGTATCATTTGGGATGAACGTAGTATCAGTTACAAAGATTTATGGCAGTCGTTTCTCCCACTTATTGAAACGACGTCGTTTTGTGACCATAGTCCACGATATAACGATTGTAACAGAACTTATAGCTTATTAATAGCTTAAAATAAGTTATAATCTCCTAAATAAGCTCGGTCAAATAGAGCCCATATATCTGGATCATGGTCCACTTAATAAGTATCGGCAAATTATACTATGGACCCGGGTCCACCTTGCCCGTGTCTATGATCACAAATTTAGAACTTTATGTTCACAATTTTAGATCTCAATATACAAAATTACATTACTCAATATACATAACTTTTGAACTCTATATTTATAATTTTGTTATATAGATTCAAAAATTGTGTTATACAAAGTCAGTATTGACTCCACTGAGGCTCGAACCCATCACCTCCCGTATAAAGAAAAGGGTTTGATGCCACTGGATTACAAGGTCCTTGGCGTGAACATAGAGTTATAAAATTGTGAACATGAAATTTTAAAATTATAAACATAGAGTTATGATATTGTGTACATAGATCCGGTCCACCTTGGACCACGGAGTCCATGGCATAACAACTGATAAGCATCGGATGCGATTTACATGGCCAGGAGTAGTTGAATGGATCAACTAGACTATGCTGTAGTCAACTTGCTGGAGTCACACATTAGGCCCACGAATATTTGGCAGCCCTATTTTAGACGACTGATCCCTGGGCGAGTCAAGATCAAACTCATAAACCCTGAAGAAAATGAGAGGAAGTGGTATGGAGAAGAGGTATATTTCGGTTTGTGCGTGAATCTGACGCCTAGATCTTGCTCTTGCTGTTGCATATGTGGTTCGTTAGATTCACGCACAAACCCGTAATATGCCTTTTCGTTGTTTTCGCCCCTACAATCGGATTTGCTTCTGTTCATCGGGTTAGGTCAGATCCCAAACTGTATCCGCTTTTCGAATTGAATTCTGCTTGTTGTAGTTTGCTTGATAATTGACAAATATGTTTCCAGTTTTGATCCTTTAATTAATCCTCTGCATGCTCAACTCTTGTTTTCATAGCATAAATGTTTATAAAATTTTGGAAATATTTGTCTTGAATTATAGCACTATGAATTGGAAATGGAGTGAATTTAGTGAGACTGTGCATTGGATGTGCAGTTATACTCGTTCTATATTTATTAGTTAGGGCATGCCGTGTCATTAATGCTCTGCTTTGTAGATTTAGGAGAAAATTTCTTTCTTCATTTTATGTATCAAAAATTAAAATGTTTTTTTTTTAATTACATATCTAATTGGTTTTCAATTTAAGTAATTTTAAATGTTTGATTTGAGCAAGTATTTGGTTTATCATATTTTGATTTTTTACATATCTTGGCTTTTGGTTTTTCTTATGCGGTTATGCCAATTTGAGTGTTATTGTTCTGGCTTTTGGAGATATGGACTGCTTGTTGAGCAATAAATAATAAATTTAGTGAATTTCATATTCAACTATAAGCTGTTTTTCTTCTCTTTGAAGAGTGCAAACAGAAAATCTGCAGCAAAAAGTTCATTCTAAATATGACCAAACCATCTTAATCTCAGTTTACTTTCAAGTTAGCTTGTATCTCAATTCCGGAATTCCAGTGTCAGCTCTTGTTTCTCCTTCTCCCGGCATGATTATATACATAAGCATTCCAGAATTTTCTTATGTTTTTTGCTTTTTAAAGGAAATCTGTTCTGACATTTTTGAAGAAGATGAGATTCATTTCAGGAAGGCACTGGTTTGCTTTTCATCAATGCTTTCTCGTTAACTGAAGTGAAACATTGCATTCCTGTTCCTGTGTGAGGTCTGTGGCAAATCACTGGCGCTTATGCTTTGAATTATACTTTATTTTTTAATTATGCTTTTTTTTTTTTTTTTTGCTGATGGCTTATATTTAAATATTGTTTATTAAGTGGTTGAATATGACAGTGCAAATTATGTGATTTGGCTCCAATGGAAGTTTTACAATGGCAGATGAACTAGATCTGTTTTGAATCCCATGAAAATGATCTGTGAATGAAGGTACAGACTATCCATTGTGTGTTTGAGTTTGAGGTTATGCATTATTCTGCAATGTTGCTGGGAACTTCTTCCTTTTCTAAAACTATACAGATGACATTTGCTTGAGAATTTAATTATTGAACATATGAACAGAGGATTTAAATATTTATTCCTGCTGCTTTTTGACAAAACACAATTGTTTATTCCTGCTGCTCTTTGGCAAGACTCTGGAAAATATACAGCTCCAATTGATATAACAGCATTTCTAAGGCCTAATTATGATGATGAGAAATAATATCATTCATTTCTTCTATAAATGAAAAGATGAATGTAACTTGTAGCATTTATTTGAACGAGTAATAAATAAGGATATTTCCTCCCAAAAGGTTGAATCCCCAACCCAAGGCCCCCCACGCCCTGGCCCGACAAAGCATTTGGGAGAATGTAAATCATGCCTCCCTTCACTTTGAGAAATGAGACCCATACTGCCGCTCGTGAGACGCGATCCCTGGTCTTTCCTCCCAAACTTCACCCCTATAACCAGTTGAGCTATCCATGCAGGTAGGATTTACCTATATTTCACATGTCAGAGTCAGACGTGACCAAGATACTGATTTCATTCACCTGAATCCTTTGTTATCTATGCATAGTATATTGAGTATGCTCCTAATTTTTCAGCTTTTCTCAATATGATTTGTGTTCTTTGTGGTATACATTCCATCAAATATTTCTTCCTACAACAGATGGATGGTATGGATGCCCTTGCTGTGAAATAAGCATGCAAATTTGCCGAGCATGCACTAAAGAATGGACCACTTGTGAGTACATATCATCCTTTCTCATGAAGTTATTACAGGTAGGCAGTTTCCATGGGGCATAGGCCTCTTAAAAGGTAATGGAGGTGTGCAAAGGTCGGATGGAGATTAGGAAAGAACCAACAATTTGATCAAGTAATTCATATTACAAGTTGACCTGACAAACCTTCTCTAGCATCTGTGTTTGCACATTTTCCAGTTTTTATAATAATCTAACTCATCTATATGGTTTTGGGGAAAGATGTTGCTCAGATCTTGTCTGAACTGTAATATCTGAGTTCGGGGCTTCAAAACTAAGATATGCATGTCTTAAATAGTATTGGGATTTCTTTCCAGCAGTGTCATGTTGTCCTACTATTCTCATTTATCAATCTTAAAATAAAGAGATTAATGATGAACCAAACAAACATATGAAATCTCAATGCATATTTTGATTCCATTCTCTTTTTCTCATCTATTTCTTGCCCCACTGCAAGAAAGATACATAGGAATACTTCATGCTTTTAAGCCAAACACCCAATTAGGAAAAAAATTTAACTAATGCTAAAACTTCTTAAAATTTAATAATTTCAAACATTGTCACTTTTATACTTATTATTATTGGTGACCAACAAGTGAATTAAACAGTTTAACTATTGCTATTTTTGGTCTTTTGATTATTATTCATTTCTCACATTTAATTCTCACCTATTAATTTTGTCATATTTTATGCATAAGTAAAATTTTTGTTGCAAATGTGGCAACAAAAATATATGTGTGTATCAAATATGAAAAAAAATTAATAGTTAGGGACCAAATGTTAAAAGTAAATAATAATCGACGGATCAAAAGTGACATTAGCTCTAAATGATTTTGCTATGATCAAAGGTAGGTCTTGTGGTCAAGCGGCATAGTTGTGACCCTCCCAAGTGAGGGCGTTGGCTCTTTGTGTTTCAGTTGGTTGAGAGTACGGCGCACGTTCTTCCTGCCCCGACCACTCTCTCTTTTTGTTTTTATTTTAAATATTTATTTTATTTATTTTAAATATTACTTGGCAAAGGAACCAAAAAAAAAAAAAAAAAAAACTTGCATTGCAAAAAAAAAAAAAGAAAAAGAGACCGTATTACTGAGCATGCTCTAATAAATAATGTAATAATAGCTAGAAAAAAAGGGGATAAAATGGAGCAGTTGGCTAACTTGGCTTGTCATAGGATGGTGCAAGTATAGTGCAAATTAAGGATTTTTGAGAATCCACAAGGATTTGATTCTTGTCTTGTACCTCCAGCCAAAACCTTTGTACACCAAAAGATCAAAATCAGCTTAAGCCACTCACCCACCCATAACAACCTTAAACTGTACATAAACATGAGTTGGACATAGAGACAGCTCCTCTAGCTTAGTCCTCCCGGCCTCCCTCATATGAAAGGTCATGAGTTCGAGCCTCAGTGGAGGAGATATCGAAATTGACTTTGTGTGCTTCAATAGGTTGAGAAAGTATGTATGAACAGATACTACAATGTAATAGGGTCAGTTTATTCAAAAAAAAAAAAAAAAAAAAAGGAATCAAAACTTTCAGATGTTTAGTGCGTGCATGCATGCATGTCTTCTTCAACTGACTTTCTGGATAAATATTACACTGCTTAACCATCATCATCAGTTACCACCTTTGTGAACAGATTGGCTTCCACAGCCTCATATCTTCTCCTCCTCTCATAGCATTTGAACATACCAACAGGTTGTTTCCAGCTTCCCATTGATCAGGCGCTTCGCCCGAGCAATCCAAAGTATTTTGAGCTGAGCTAGAGTTTCTATCACGATAACTCAACAAGTCAACAGACAAAGCCAATCAAATATTGATGTGCAAAAGGTGTGCACAAGGAATTTGCCCACTTTAGGCATAATCTCCATACTGTCACTGTCGCTGCCGAATTTCAAACATAATCTTAGAGATACTTACTGAACTAGTGAGCTAAGTTCATGCAGGCTTCCTCCAGGTGTTTTGAGAAAAGGAATAGGAGATAGTTAGCTACATACCATTACAACGGTACACCAGTTGTAAAAGCTATCATATACAATCAATTGCTAGTCCATCAATCACATGCAACTATCTCTCTTCACATGCTCAGATTGGTTTGGAATGCAAATTTCTATGTGCTAGTTTGGAGTCTTGAGTCAATAAATCTCGACAAGCTTTTACAGACTTGGCATGAATACTATTGTACGTGTTAATTATTTCTCCAATATTAGCGTATAGTATGTGTATTGGCCTTGCATTTGTTATGCCATGGACTCGGACACAGATCAACATTCACAATTTTTTTACTCTATGTTCACAATTTTTGAACTCTATATTTTCATAATTTTTGAATTCTATGTTCACAATTTCAAACTCTGTTCACAATTTCAGAACTCTATATTCAAGTATAACACAATTTTTTAATTTATATAACAAAATTGTGAATATAGAGTTGTAATTGTGTATTGCGATTTAAAATTGTGAATATAGAATTCTAAAATTGTGAACATCAAATTTTTTAATTGTGAACATGGACCTGGGTCCACCTTGCAAGGTGGACCTGGGTCTATAGCATAATTTGCCGCTAATGAGATGGTAGGTTTTCCAGGTTTAAAAAAAAAAACACACCATCCATGCATGGACAAAAACGAAAATACTACATGTACTCCAAACTTTTACTTCTTCTCACAAATATTTGATGTAAACATTTTTCCCGAGACTAGCATAATAAAATATTGTCACATCATTATGGAGTAAAATTGAGGTAGTGAATTTGGAAGTATATGCTGTAGAACTCGGACAGAAATTAAGAAAACTTCCAACAGGTAACAGAATGCATTGGTGTTCCCTTCCACCCAAAAATGAGGCCCTTCCCACTACGATCAAGCGTGCAGGAATTTCCATTTCTAAACTTCTTGCCCACCAAATTAGCCTGATACACAGATGAATCGCTGAGTTGCATTTCCTCCATTGCAAACCTTGCAAAGTACGCTCTCCACACTTCAATCTTCACGCTTTTAGCGAACCTCTCCTCTCCCTCCGCCGCCACCATGTTTCTGATCCCTTCCCCAAAATGGAGCCCTTCAATGGTGCTTCTGCACGGGTCGTCGCGATCCAGGCAATCGTCCAAGCAATCGAAGTAGGCGCCGAAGAAGAAAAGCGCCTCCACGAATCGGTTAATGAACGACGGCGAGTTATGGTTCGCTTCCACTTCCGCCACCACCATCACCGCCGGCCTAAGCCCTCGGATTCCTCTCATTAGACCGTCGAGGTAATCGGGCCGTGCGATCATTGTTCTCAGCACCGTGCTTGCTAGCACCGCCACAACTTCCTCATCTTCTATTTGGACCAAATCTTCGCTGAAATCTTTCAGATCTGATAGGAAGACTGTATGGAAACAAAACGGCAGATTCAAGGAGTCGGCGAAACTCTGCAACCGCTTGCCGCACTCTTCCATCTTCTCCCTCTCCGCCACTCCGATTGCGGTTAACCTAATACGCTCGATCGGGGAACTGTCGTGCTGCTCTGCTAGAGCTTGCATCAAAATTGTCCATTGAATTCCACTCCGGATATTGATATCAACCAAGTGGATCTTCCTTGCGTTCTTCACACGCTCGATGATGGCCTGGATTCCGGCAAATTGGATCACCTGACCGAAGGGAAGCCCTTGGTGGCTAGCTAACACTGCGGGATTGCAACTCAACGCCATACTCTCTCGACACCTGGCTAACCGCTCCTCGCTCACCCCTCTAAACCTTCCCGTTTCCCTCTCTATCCTCTCCGTTAGGGCTTCGGCGAAATGGAACGCGAGTCTCTGCACCGGAGTGCCGGAATCGGATGCGGTCCACAGGCAGCGAGATGATATTGCCGGCGGCTCAATTCCTCTCCGGCGGCCAGAAGTAGGTGAACGAGCTCCACGTCTCTGATGTCGTCAACGGAAATTCCGGAGAGAGCGGAGGCGTAAGGATGGAAGAACGCGGAAAATCCGTCGCCGTTTTGGGTGAAGAATTGGATGTACCTTTCTCCGGCGAGCTTCAAAATTTCAGCCACCGACAGTTTACCGCCGGCGCCGCTGGCATCGATATGATCGGTTTTGCTGGTTACACTGCTCCGATCCTTGAAAAACCTACCATAACATTTCAAGATCTGGAAACATGCAGAAGAAAATGGAGTCTGGTGAGGTTTGGGCTCAGAAACTTGAGGATTTGGGGAAGACATTTGATTTTGATCTTCAATAAGGCGCTCGATCTTTTTAGTTCCAGCAAAGAGGGAGTCAAAATCATCACATTCTTCCATTTCAAACCAATCATGCATTATCATCTTTGCTGCTGCTCATCAGTTCATCATTCAAACTTCTTTTACGATGAAGATGACGATCGTGATTGAAAGGATCGGAGGGGAAGGAGACACTAGCAGGCATCGTTCTCTACAACTACAACTAATAATCAACACATTATTATTGTATGTATAACGACGAGAATTATGAAGTTTTTCGTAATGATCTTATTAGCCACATAAAACCAAAATGCAATGGTTTCTAGTCTCTGGAAGGACATGTATTATAATCATAAATTTCCCTGATATGTATTTTTATAGTAATGATTTGGGAAAACTTAAGCCAGCTGCCTATGCATGCAAATGCGTTTTGAAATTAATTAATGAAATTAACATATATGGACAAGAAGAAAGCACGCAAATATAAAATGACAAAGTAATGATAAACATGGCTGAGCAAATAGTTATATATAGGCAAAAGGGTCAAATAGGCCCATGTACTATCATTGATTGTTCAACTAGCACCATGAATTAAAATATGGTCCATCTAGGTCATTATACTCCAAATTATTTTTCATCTAGCATTTTTAGCTTATTTCTAACAAGTAACCCATCTAATTTGATGACATGGAAAAATAAAATTAGAAAAAATGATGACATGTTATTTATATGGATGTTTTGGATGATTTCTACCATATTTCATTAATGAAAAAAATAATTTCTTGCGATGAAATAGGGTAGAAATCAAAATTGTTATATAAAGTTTTAACTACATGAGTATATGTATAGTGGGGTATTCACTACTATTCGGCAATGAGATTTCATGAAAATCGATATATGAAAAATTAAATTATTTTTATAATAACTTAAGATATATTGAATTGGGTAAATTTTATTTTATTTTAAAAATAAATTAATATTTTTTTATTTTTGGATAATTGAATAACTTAAGATATTGTATTTTTGGATGATTTCTTTGAAAGAAACAGGGCAAAAATCACAGTTGTTATATAAAGTTTCAACTACAGTGTACTGTGTATGTATAGTGGAGTGTACTGTGTATGTATAGCGGGGTATTCAGTATCGTTCGACAATGAGATTCCATGAAAATTGATATATAAATTATTTTTTTTAAAATAATAAAATTTACCCAATATAATATCTTAAGTTATTATATTTAATTGTAATATATCGATTTTCATGGAATTTCATTACCGAACAACTTTGAATATTCCACTATATATGCACAGTCGTGCAGTACACTGTAATTAAAACATTATATAACAACTTTGATTTCTACCCTATTTCATTGCAATAAATCATTTTCTTCATTAATGAAATAGGGTAAAATCATCCAAAACATTCATATAAATAACATGTCATCATTTTTTATTATTTTATTTTTCCATGTCAACAAATTAGATGGGTTACTTGTTAGAAATTGGCTAAAAATGCTAGATGAAAAATAATTAGGAGTATAATGACTTAGATGGACCATATTTTAGTTCATGGTGCTGAATGAACAATCAGTGTTAGTACATGGGTCTATTTGACCCTTTTGCCTTATATATATATAGAAATCTGCTCAAGGGAGGACGCGTCTTATCGTGTGAACAGTGCGGACACACCACTCAATGTTATAAAATGCACTACTTAATGTTAGAAAACGCACCACATGAAAATACACAAAAACACCAAAACCTATTTGCTCAGCCATGATCATTACTTTGTCATTTTATAGTTGTGTGCTTTCTTCTTGTCCATATATGTTAATTTCATTAATTAATTTATAAATCTATCTGCATGGCTTAAGTTTCCCAAAACATTACTATAAAAATGCATACTAGGGATCGGACATTATATTTATGATTATAATAGATGTCCTTCTAGGCGGATTAGAAGAAACCATTGCTTGTTTAATTTGGTTTTATGTGTAATGTGAAATAAAACTTCATAATTCTCGTCGTTATACATACAATAATCTGTTGATTAGTTGTAGTTGTAGAGAACGATATATATGATGGCTAGTGTCTCCTTCCCCATTGCTCCTTTCAATCACTTATCACTATCATCATCTTCATCGTAAGTTGACAAAAAGTACAATGTAATCATATTTTAACTTATTCAATAGTTTATCATTGATTTATAGAGTACGTAGATCCCAAGTATATAAATTGCAATAATTTTTAGGGATAAAGTCAAATAATAAACCCTCAATCTATATACTAAAGTGTAATTAAACACTCAAATTAATAAAAAAATCTCTAATTAGATTCTTAAAGTTGTTAAAATTGTACAATTAATCTATTTGACATATAATAACCTATTTGATATTTTTTAAAATTAAAAAAAAAAAAAAAACTATTTGCTCAGCCATGATTATCATTACTTTGTCATTTTATATTTGCGTGTTTTCTTCTTGTCCATATATGTTATTATGTTAATTTCATTAATTAATTTCAAAATGTATTTGCATGCATAGGCAGCTGGCTTAAGTTTTCCCAGAGCACTACTATAAAAATACATACCAGGGAAATTTATGATTATAATACATGTCCTTCCAGGGACTAGAAACCATAGCTTGTTTGGTTTTATGTGGCTAATATCATTACGAAAACTTCATAAATCTCGTCGTTATACATACAAATATACAATAATGTGTTGATTAATTGTAGTTGTAGAGAACGATGCCTAGTGTCTCCTTCCCCTCCGGATCCGCTCCTTTCAATCACGATCGTCATCTTCATCCTAAAGGAAGTGTGAATGATGAACTGCGCAGCAGCAAAGATGATAATAATGATTGGTTTGAAATGGAAGGATGTGATGATTTTAACTCCCTCTTTGCTGGAGATAAAAGGATCGAACACCTTATTATTGAAGATCAAAATCAAATTCCTTCCCCAAATCCTCAAGTTTCTGAGCTCAAACCTCAGCAGACTCCATTTTCTTCTGCGTGTTTCGAGATCTTGAAATGTTATGGTAGGTTTTTCAAGGATCGGAGCAGTCTAACCAGCAAAACCGATCGTATCGATGTCAGCGGCGCCGGCGGTAAACTGTCTGTGGCTGAAATTTTGAAGCTCGCCGGAGAAAGGTACATTCAATTCTTCGCCCAAAAGGCCGACGGATTTTCCGCGTTCTTCCATCCTTACGCCTCCGCTCTCTCCGGAATTTCCGTTGACGACATCAGAGACGTGGAGATCGTTCACCTTCTTCTGGCGGCCGGAGAGGAAGTTAGCCGCCGGCAATATCATCTCTCTACCGGCTTTATCTCTCGCTGCCTGTGGATCGCATCCGATTCCGGCACTCCGGTGCAGAGACTCGCCTTCCAATTCGCCGAAGCCCTAACGGAGAGGATAGAGAGGGAAACGGGAAGGTTTAAAGGGGTGAGCGAGGAACGGTTAGCCAGGTGTCGAGAGAGTATGGCGTTGAGTTCCAATCCCGCAATCTTAGCTAGCCACCAAGGGCTTCCCTTCGGTCAAGTGATCCAATTCGCCGGAATCCAGGCCATCATCGAGCGTGTGAAGAACGCAAGGAAGATCCGCTTGCTTGATATCAATATCCGGACTGGAATTCAGTGGACGATTTTGATGCAAGCTCTGGCAGAGCAGGACCGCAGTTCCCCGATCGAGCGTATTAGGTTAACCGCCGTCGGAGTAGTGGAGAGGGAGAAGATGGAAGAGTGCGGCAAGCGATTGCAGAGCTTCGCAAACTCCTTGAATCTCCCGTTTTATTTCGATACAGTTTTCCTGTCAGATCTGAAAGATTTCAGGGAAGATTTGGTCCAGGTAGAAGATGAGGAAGTTGTGGCGGTGATGGCAAACATCGTGCTGAGAACAATGATCGCACGGCCCGATTGCCTCGACACTCTAATGAGAGGAATCAGACGGTTGAGGCCGGCGGTGATGGTGGTGGCGGAAGTGGAAGCGAACCATAACTCGCCGTCGTTCATTAATCGATTCGTGGAGGCGCTTTTCTTCTACGGCGCGTACTTCGATTGCTTGGAAGATTGCCTGGATCGCGACGATCCGTGCAGAAGGATCATGGAAGGGCTCCATTTTGGGGAAGGGATCAGAAACATTGTGGCGACGGAGGGAGAGGAAAGGTTCACTAGAAACGTGAAGATTGAGGTGTGGAGAGCGTACTTTGCGAGGTTTTCAATGGAGGAAATGCAACTCAGTGATTCATCTGTGTATCAGGCTAATTTGGTGGGCGAGAAGTTTGGAAATGGAAATTCATGCACGCTTGATAGTAGTGGGAAGGGCCTCATTATTGGGTGGAAGGGAATACCAATGCATTCTGTTACCTGTTGGAAGTTTTCTTAATTTCTGTTAACTCGAACACGTAACATCTTATTAGTAACGCCCTATAAATTTTTCTGTGGACCATGGTGACCAATACTACACATAGTATCGTAATATTAAGGAAACACGCAATAGTATTCATGCCAAGTGTGTTAAAACTTGTCAAAATTTAATGACTCAACTACTCAAGAGTCGAGAGTAGCACATAGAAATTTGCATACCATATTAATTCGAATATGTGAAGAAATTAAAAATAGTTGCATGTGATCGATTGACTATATATAACAATTGAGTGTATATGATATAGCTTTTATAGCTAGTTTACCTTTGAATAGACATGACATGCATCTTGAAACTCCTTGCTAATCGCTATATCAAACGTTGTAATGTAATTTTTTTTTTTGAATAGGTTGTAATGTAATTTAATTCCCTACCAATTATAAAATATTGTTGTCAATGCAATTACAAAAGAAACAATTTATCTTATCATCGAAGATCTTGATGATGAATTGTTTGGAATATAATCCTAGTTGATGAGTCCATATATATATATATATATATATGCCCCTAATCAGGTAAGAACATGCTGACAAATCTAAACTACTAATCTAGTAGATCTAACGGTTCAAAATAATAAAAAAAAGTTTTTTAATATTTATGAAAAAAACCTCGCTCATATTTTACTTGATTTTTCATCCATCAGATCTTGCAGATCAATGGTTTGAATTTGTCCACACATTCTCACCTAAGGATTGATTATCATATGATTAGGATATATATATATATATATATATATATATATATATATAAGAGTAAATGAATGTATTTATCTAGTATGTAGATGCATATAGGAGCATATATATTACTCCCTCTCCCATTTTATATGCCATACTTACTATTCATTGGTCAAACCAACTCTTTCTTCTTTGTTTATTTTCTTTATTATTTTTTTACTTATTTTTAAATTTGATTTTTTGTGTTTAATAGTATTTTTTAGTGTACGTAGTTTCTAAATATATAAATTTTGTATATTAATACTAAATTTAATATTATAAAAAAATTAAATTAAAATCACTTCAGTCAAGGCTCGTTAACCGAACCAAACACATAAAATGGAACGGAGGGAGTATTAAGCATTTCCTTAGAGTTACTCATTCTTGATATTTCCTCTTTGTCACTTAAAGGCAATTATTAAAGGCTAGTTTTCAAACAATAATATATGGATTAAGTATCTCAAGAGTACCAGGACAAGGTGATGGAGCAAATAACATGCGATGTGAATTTACCGTGCATCATAAATGGACCCCAAACATCAACATGGATTAATTCAAAACAAGCTTTGGACATAGTTTTTCTTAAAGGAAATGGAGACCTTTTGTGTTTTGCATAATGACAAACATCACATGCTAAGTTCTTTGCATAACAAGAGGGAACATCATACAAGAGATGCATCTTATTTGTAGGGTAATGACCTAACCGTTGATGCCAAGTTTCAACAGTACAAGGCATGGCTAACCGGCTGTAGTGGCTCATACAGGCTTCTGGAATCTCATTCAGCAGGAATAGTCCCTTATCTGCTTTAGCTAAACCAATCACTTTCCCATGACTCCCCCGAAGAGTGCACTGCTCAGAAGTGAATGTTAGCTCATAGGAAGTATTTTGAAGGAGCTTACTAACAGATATTAAGTTGAATGTAAATGATGGTATGTGTAGCACATTCTTCAAACATAAACCATTATTCAGCTGTATGTCACCAATGTGTTTCACCATAGCTTGATTCCCATCAGGTAAGTTAACCAATGTTCCTTCAACAGATTGATAGTTAACAAACAAATCTAATGTGCAAGCTATGTGGTCAGTTGCACTCGAATCAATTATCCAATTATAAGAATGCATAGAAACAGAATTAATATGAGTATTGGTGATGCACTTGCCTTCATTAGATTCCTCCATACTGAAGCTAGGAATGAGACTAACAGCTGCTGATGTTAAGGGATTCTGCTTTTGTCCCATTTGTGCCTGCAAGAGAGTGATGAGCTTTTGAAGTTGCTCATTAGTGGTGGTACCCTCATTGCTTGTTGTGGCATTCACATTCTGTTGTTTCCCTTTGGTTTTGTAGCCTTGAACCTAGCCGGGGGGGTATCCGTGCTTCTTATAGCACTTTTCAACCGTATGCCCTGTCATGCCACAATAGGTACACCTTGCCGTTTTGTTACCATTACCAGCAGTGTTGTTCCTTCGGTTGTTATTGTAGTTGACAGCTGCAACTACATCATCCATGTTAGGTTGATTCACCTGAGCAGCATTCGCATGACTATATTCCAAAGTGTTCAGACTCATATTTTCCACATTCAATTGCCTCTCATATTTCTCAGTCATGACATATACTCTATGCATATCTAGTAAGGGATCCAAAACCAATATGTTTGACCTCAGTGAATTATATTCATCATTCAGCTCAATGAGAAACTGAATGACCTGATCTACCTCTCGTTCACTTCTGATTTCCTCCAAGAGTTCACATGAGCATTGAGGATCACATCTACAATGAGGAAGGTATTAGGACTCTCTGAGTTTGAGTCACGTTAGGACTAGCTATCCTACTCTACCTGAGACTCCCCTAGTATATATATCTCCTATTCCTCATCATTGTAATTGTTCAATTGAATCAATACAATATTCAGTTCTCATCTGGTATCAGCTAGCCTAGGTTTATTTTCCAATGGCTGACGGGTCTGTTAATTCTTCCGAACGGACCGTTTCTGATGCAGCTATTTCTTCTGCGGTTTCTTCCGCAGCCGCTTCTCTGTCTGCTGCGCATCACTATGTTAGCATTAAGCTAACGAACAAGAATTTCTTGTTTTGGAGGACGCAGGTTATTCCCCCTACTAACAAAGGGAAACACATTCTCGTCAAAGTGTACATGTATGCAGATATAAATCTTATTAGTTGTTAAGTCCATGCATCTGTACCCCCTAAAAGACTCAGGATAACCTAAGAAGACACAAGGAGATGACCGATACGACATTTTGTGACGATTATAAGGACGCAAGTGAGGATAACAAAGACAACCAAACACACGAAGAAAAGAGTATGCCTCCACCGTCGACTACATTGCTCGTGCGCAAGTTATGGTGGAAGATCTAACTCTTGCTGGCCGTGCGGTTCCTTTGGAGGATCAGAATATGTATATTTTCAGAGGTTTACGTCCAGAATATCACTCTATCGTAGCCTCTTTGAATGTTCGAGGTCAGCCGGTGCGTCTTCCCGAACTCGCCGATCTCCTTGGCTCGCATGAGTTCGCTACCGGTGATAGCTATGGCAGTGTTCCAGCCCCTGCAGCTGCGGCTTTTGTTGGCCAGCGTGGTAGTGGAGGTCGGTCGCGGTCTTGGCGTGGCGGATCGAATCGCCGCGGTGGGAATCAGTCACGTGGCGGTGCTGTTTTCGCCGACCAGCAGCAACAGGGCGATGGTGTGCAGCGTGGACGTGGCTCGCATGGCGGTGGCAGGTCACGTGGGCGACGTGGTGGTAATTGGCAGCCTCAATGCCAATTATGTGGCAATTATGGCCATCTTGCACCAGCCTGTTATTCTTTAATTGGCCGTGGACTCCAAGCTCATTTAACATATGTTGAGGATGCGCCGAATCTTGTGTCTGACTCGCATCTTTGGATTCCAGACACTGGGGCGACAAATCACGCGACCCCTGATATTGCTGCGCTCTCTACATCTGAAGAGTACACTGGTGGTGATGCTCTTCGAGTTGGTGATGGTACAGGTTTGCTTATTAGTCATACTGGTCATGCTTCTTTTTCTACCCCGTCTAAAGTATTTAGGATGTCTGATATTTTACATGTTCCTGGTTTGTCTTCCTCTCTTTTATCTGTGCAACGCTTTGCAAAAGATAATAAAGTCTTTTTTGAGTTTCATCCATCCTTTTTTGTTGTGAAGGATATAGCAACCAAGGCAATTCTTCTTCGCGGCAATAGTTGCGGTGGTCTCTACACGTTGCCCATTCCGAAAAACAGTCCCCGTGCGTTTATCTCGTCCTGTGCTTCCTCTTCCGTATGGCATGATCGTTTGGGACATCCTCATCAACGAGTCTTAGATCGTATTCTTCCTTTTTGTTCTGTTAGTGGTTCTAGTCGCAATAATCGTTGTCCTTCTTCTTTGTGTTCTGCGTGTCAATTGGGCAAGTCTGCTCGTTTCCCTTTGCCACGTGTAGACTCTGTTAGTTCGAATATTCTTGATTTGATTTATACTGATATTTGGGGACCAGCTCCTGTTTTGTCTTCTTCTGGTTATCGTTATTTTGTTCTTTTTGTTGATGACCATTCTCGTTACACGTGGTATTATCCTATGAAATTGAAGTCTGACTTGTATGCCATTTTTGACAAGTTTCGTGCCTTAGTTGAACGGTCATTTAATCGCAAAATTAAGGCTATTCAGTCGGACTTAGGAGCTGAATACAAAAAGTTACATACTGTTCTTCTTCAGTTAGGGATTAATCATAGACAATCCTGTGCCTACACTCATGAACAGAATGGTCGTGTTGAGAGGAAGCACAGGCATATTGTCGAAACTGGTCTTACTCTTATGGCTGGTGCTCTCCAGTATCTCACAATTACACGGCCAGACTTATCCTTTGCGGTCAATCAATTGTGTCAACATATGCATGCTCCAACATTGTCTCACTGGGAGCAGCTAAAACGAGTGCTCAGGTATGTCAAAGGCACCCTCTCATTCGGCTTGCGTGTAACTCAGTCAAATTCTAGAGAGCTTCATGCTTTCTCTGATTCTGACTGGGCTGGTTGTCCTGAGGACCGTAAATCTACTAGTGGGTATGCAGTGTTTCTTGGCACCAATCTTATCTCTTGGGTGTGCAAGAAACAGAAGACAGTTGCAAGATCATCCACGGAAGCTGAGTATAAAGCCTTGGCTGATGTTTGTGCTGAGGTCATATGGATTATGTCTTTGCTGCGTGAGATCAAAATTGATGGCATCCTAACTCCCAAATTATGGTGTGACAATCTTGGTGCTACTTATATGTGTGCGAATCCAATTTTTCATGCAAGAACTAAGCACGTGGAGATTGACTACCACTTTGTTAGAGATAGGGTTGCCAATGGAGATATTCAGGTTAACTTTATTTCCACAAAAGATCAATTAGCTGATATCTTTACAAAAGCTTTGCCTAGTCCTAGATTTTCTTTTCTTAGGGACAAGCTTCAGGTTAGTAGTTTACCCTGCGCTTGAGGGGGAGTATTAGGACTCTCTAAGTTTGAGTCACGTTAGGACTAGCTATCCTACTCTACCTGAGACTCCCCTAGTATATATATCTCCTATTCCTCATCATTGTAATTGTTTAATTGAATCAATACAATATTCAGTTCTCATCGAAGGGGCCTCAGTTCGTGCATCTGCTCCCAAAGAATTCGACTCTTAGTGTAGTATTCATTTATTGACAGATTTCCTTGCTTCAAGGCATAGATTCCAGTTTGCAGAGAGTAGATTCGGTGTGGATCGCACTGCGAGAACCTCTTCTTCAAGTCATTCCATACTTCTCTAGCTTTAAATTTGTCCATATACATCACACTCTGTGCGATAGATGGAGTGACAGATTTTAAAATCCAGGAACAAATCATGAGATTACAGCGTCTCCAAGCTGCGTATTGCGGATGTGATCTGTCCGGAGCTGTGATGGATCCATCGATGATACTCCATTTGTTCTTCACCTCCAAGGCTACTTGCATGGAGTTACTCCAAGTCCCGTAATTAGAGCTGCCGGAAAGCGGAGGTGAAACCAGAATAGCGTTAGCGTTTTCATTGCTGCTCAGAAAAAGAGGATTCTCTATGTCCTCTGTAGCAGTAGCGGTTCTCCTCTGCGGAGTCAGTTGTCTCTGATGATCGGTCGTCGGAGCTGTACGGATAGGAGAATGAACGATCGGCGTCGTCGATTGTGGACGTTGACTGGACTCGCCGGTGCCGGTGCCGGAGATCGCGGCGGCATAGCTGCCTCGCCGTGGCTCTGATACCATGATGCGAATTGAAGAAGCAGAATATTGAGAGTAAACAGAGTGAGAATGGAAGAAGATGATCTGTGTTATTGATTGGAGCCAAGCTGATACAGTACATATATAACCGATACAAGAAGCGGTTATAACCAACTCAACTAGGGTAATTACAAGAATGACCTTGGTCCGTTTCAGCCTACACTATCCTTCAATATACACACTTCGATCAAGCACATATTAACACAAGCAATTTAATTAATTTCCTTCCAAAATATATGCAACATAGATAATTTTTTCTTAATCAAGAGAATTTTTACCTAATTGGTCAAAAAGTTACGAGTAATTCTTTTTATAGCTATGGTTGTTATGTCTAACCCTAAATCTTTAAAATTAATTAATTATTTTTTTTCTTAAATTTTTATTTAAGATTGTCCAAAAATCATGTTATAAGGGAAAGAAGTATACATGTAAGCCACACGAACACCAAATTAACTGTATGTAACAAATTGAATAAGTTAACATTCGACTTAATTGCACGCATGCACTTCAAAAATATTAGAAGATTCAATTACTATTTGCCAGACTTTGATAATGATAATTTTTTTAATGGAAAATTGCACTTTTTGTTTCGTCAGTTATAACTTTTTTTTTAGAACTATTGATTCTATTACAATTTAGTATCTGTTCATAACTATTTTCTCAACTTACTGAAGCACACAGAGTCAATATCGCATCCACACAGGGTCAATATCGTCACTTATAGCTTAGGGACGAGAACTAAGCACAACATGTTAGAAAAATGATGAAATTTGCAATGTCAATTATAACATAGGGACGATGAGTGCGCACGACTTGTTAAAAAATTTACACAATTTGCAACATCAGTTGTACCTTAGGGACGAGAAGTGAGCACGACTTCTTAGAAAAAAGACCATGTGAGCACGACCAACAAGTATAACAAATTTTACAATTACCATATAATTTAGGGATAAAAAGTGCAATTTTAATTTAAAAATATTTATATTTGCTCAGCCATGATTATCATTACTTTGTCATTTTCTATTTGCGCGCTTTCTTCTTGTCCATATATGTTTATTTCATTAATTAATTTCAAAATGTATTTGCATGCATAGGCTGCTGGCTTAAGTTTTCCCAAAAACATTACTATAAAAATACATACTAGGGAAATTTATGATTATAATACATGTCCTTCCAGGGACTAGAAACCATAGCTTGTTTGGTTTTATGTGGCAAATAACATCATTAGGAAAAACTTCATAAATCTCGTCATTATACATAACAATAATAATGTGTTGATTAGTTGTAGTTGTAGAGAACGATGCCTGGTATCTCCTTCCCCTCCGCTCCTTTCAATCACGATCGTCTTCTTCATCGTAAAGGAAGTGTGAATGATGAACTGCGCAGCAGCAAAGATGATAATAATGATTGGTTTGAAATGGAAGAATGTGATGATGATTTTGACTCCCTCTTTGCTGGAGCTAAAAAGATCGAACACCTTATTGAAGGTCAAAATCAAATTCCTTCCCCGAATCCTCAAATTTCTGAGCCCAAACCTCACCGGACTCCATTTTCTTCAGCGTATTTCGAGATTTTGAAATGTTATGGTAGGTTTTTCAAGGATCGGAGCAGTGTAACCAGCAAAACCGATCATATCGATGCCGGCGGCGCCGGCGGTAAACTGTCCGTGGCTGAAATTTTGAAGCTCGCCGGGGAAAGGTACATCCAATTCTTCACCCAAACGGCCGACGGATTTTCCGCGTTCTTCCATCCTTACGCCTCCGCTCTCTCCGGAATTTCCGTTGACGACGTCAGAGACGTGGAGCTCGTTCACCTTCTCCTGGCCGCCGGAGAGGATGTGAGCCGCCGGCAATATCATCTCGCTACCGGCTTTATAACTCGCTGCCTGTGGACCGCATCCGATTCCGGCACTCCGGTGCAGAGACTCGCGTTCCATTTCGCCGAAGCCCTATCGGAGAGGATAGAGAGGGAAACGGGGAGGTTTAGAGGGGTGAGCGAGGAACGGTTAGCCAGGTGTCGAGAGAGTATGGCGTTGAGTTGCAATCCCGCATTGTTAGCTAGCCACCAAGGGCTTCCCTTCGGTCAAGTGATCCAATTTGCCGGAATCCAGGCCATCATCGAGCGTGTGAAGAACGCAAGGAAGATCCACTTGGTTGATATCAATATCCGGAGTGGAATTCAGTGGACAATTTTGATGCAAGCTCTAGCAGAGCAGCACGGCAGTTCCCCGATGGAACGCATTAGGTTAACCGCCGTCGGAGTGGCGGAGAGGGAGAAGATGGAAGAGTGCGGCAAGCGATTGCAGAGTTTCGCCGACTCCTTGAATCTGCCGTTTCGTTTCGATACAGTTTTCCTATCAGATCTGAAAGATTTCAGGAAAGATTTGGTCCAGGTGGAAAACGAGGAAGTTGTGGCGGTGCTAGCAAGCACCGTGCTGAGAACAATGATCGCACGGCCCGATTGCCTCGACAATCTAATGAGAGGAATCCGAGGATTGAGGCCGGCGGTGATGGTGGTGGCGGAAGTGGAAGCGAATCATAACTCGCGGTCGTTCATTAACCGATTCGTGGAGGCGCTTTTCTTCTACGGCGCGTACTTCGATTGCTTGGGAGATTGCCTGGATCGCGACGACCCGTGCAGAAGGATCATTGAAGGGCTCCATTTTGGGGAAGGGATCAGAAACGTGGTGGCGACGGAGGGAGATGAGAGGTTCAGTAGAAACGTGAAGATTGAGGTGTGGAGAGCGTACTTTGCGAGGTTTTCAATGGAGGAAATGCAACTCAGCGATTCATCTGTGTATCAGGCTAATCTGGTGGGCAAGAAGTTTGGAAATGGAAATTCCTGCACGCTTGATCGTAGTGGGAAGGGCCTCATTTTTGGGTGGAAGGGAACACCAATGCATTCTGTTACCTGTTGGAAGTTTCCTTAATTTCTTTTACCTAAAATGCCTCAAGTTTTACTGTAGACCATGGTCCACCATATATCGATTGTTAGTCACGCATGCAATAAGACCAATGCATATATCGTAATATTGGAGAAACACAATAGTGTTCATGCCAAGTGTGTAAAAGTTTGTACTACTCAAGATTAGCACATATATAGAAGTTTGCATACCAAACCAATCTGTACATGTGAAGAAAGATAGTTGCATGCGATCGATTGGCTATAACAATTGATTGTATATATGATATAGCTTTTACGCCTAGTTTACTTTTGAATAGACATAATGAAATATTTGAATCGGAGAATCGAGCAAATTTTCTTGACATCTTGAAACTCTTTGCTAATCACAATATGATGCTATATCATAAACGCTGTAATGTAATTTCTAATGCACGGAAAATAACAAATTTAATTCTCCGCCTATTATAAAATATACTGTTGCCAATGCAATCGCAGCCCATTTGATTCGCTGGAAAATATTTCAAGGAAATGGAATTCAAATTCTATAAAAAACAAATTACCAGGAAAATAGATTCCATTGTTTGGTTGGTGGAAAAGAAATTACTGGGAATATTAATTTCATTGTTTGGTTGTTTGGTTGGATTTGGAATGGTAAGGAATTATGAATATAAAGACCAATATGCCCTTAACCATTAATAGTGATAATAAATTATATTCCGTATTATTTTGATGAGGGTAAAATTGTCCATTTGCTCAATATTTCTTCCCAACCCCCTTGGAAAACAAAATATCAACTCCTAACAAAGAATTTGTTTTCCTTCACTTTTGGGAACTCAAGTTCCCATGGAAAACATTTTTCATCCAATCAAACAACGGAAAAACACATTTTCCTTCACTTCATGGAAAATCTTTTTCATCCAACCAAACACCCCTTGATCTTATCATTGAAGATCTTGATGATGAATTGTTTGGAGTATAATCCTAGTTGATGATGAGTCCAGAGATATATCAATAAAAGAGTAGATGAATGTATTTATCTAGTATGTAGATGTATGCATAGGAGCATATATATTATATATTGAGCATTTCCTTGGAGTTACTGATTCTTGATATTTCCACTTTGTCACTTAGGCAACTATTAAAGGCTAGTTTTCAAACAATATATGGATTAAGTATCTCAAGAGTACTAGGACAAGGTGATGGAGCAAATAACATGCGAAGTGAATTTAATGGTCTTAATTATAACTTCGATTTCAAAAGAAAATTTAAGTGTTTTTTAATGTACATACATTGTTTTGCTCAAATTACAAATGCACTTTTAGTTGTTGCAAAGAAAAATGAGGATGTGTCATACTTTTTTCTCTTTATATCACAATTTTCTAATATCTTTGTTGCAAAAAAATGATGATGTATCGTTGTTGGACTATTTTAATAATAAAAAATAAAATTTAGTCAAAAAAAAATTGGTCCGAACTGGCTGTTCAAACTGGAATTTTCGATTTTTAATTTTCCGAAATCGAGAATCACCGATTAGGAACTGGAACCGTGATCACCCTAAGTCAACTATAAGCCTAAAATGTGTTAATAACCTGCTATAGCAAGTAAAAATATTTAATTGCATCATTTTTTCAAGTTTTCTTTAACAATGTTGACCATCTTCAAGGCTATAACAGATTTCTCTTTAGCATATTCTGCAACTATGGAGGGTTTTTTTTCTCCTTTTTTAAAAAAAAAAATTTCTTGAGGAAAAAATGACAGATTGAGTCTGTCCAGCTGCATAGATGTTGGCTGAATTTTTCAAGAATTCTTCCCACCCTCATTAAAAGATAACAAGTTAACAACATTGCTCTCTACGACATTTTGTACACTTATCTTTGTCCTTGTGTTCTCAATAACAACAAAACACAATACATCTGCCCAGCTATGCTTACCTAAGATTATAAAACCAAGCTCCCAGCTAGTTCAATTAATTCAACCGATCACCTTAAAACCTTATACCAGCAACAGTGTATGCGTTCAAATCCCACCAAGAACCTGTAGATCGACGAGGCGACTCAAGATTCCCTTCTCCAATCAATTTCTTTGTGGGTCCCATTTAACATGACTGTATTTATGTATTTTCCTTAAATGCAACATAAAAATGTCACATCTCTTTATTGTCATGGTGTACTATACATTTAAAAAGAAAAAAATTAAAATTCATACACAATTGGACTGGCAAATGAATCATTTCAACCATGCAGTCATTAATTTGCCCTTTAAATTTTTTTTCTATACTTTACACCTGCTGCAATTTGCACAAACTGGCAAAAAGAAATGAAAGAATTGTAGTTGTGAAGATAAGCAGTTCAATCAATCGCTCTCTTCTTGTGCATTAGTTTCATATGATAATACAACATTTCATTCCAAGTATCAGGGACCCCGGGTAGACACCAATGGCTGCAATCTTGGACACCAGAAGTGCCCGGTTTTCTTCCATATATAGACGGGTGACCATCTATCCTATAACCCGATAAACCAGTAATGTTTAGGATGGTTACCGGAGTTTTCATCTTCTGTACAATCTGCTCAACAATCATATTCTTCTTGGGATAACTGGTGCTGAAATTCTCGTTAAGGGGTTGAGAAGCCTCTCTGCAATGACCGCCGGTGTTCCATTGACCTCCACTGTATATGTAATCACAGCAAAAGGCGGTTAGGCACGGGGAGAATGCATTAGTCTTTGACAATATTGCGAGGATATTAGGCAGACCTGAAATGAGAGGGCGCAGAACTTCTAAAGAAAACGCGTGTTTTCCTAGGATTGATGTATCTTTCAACCCAAGATGCCCAAGTCGACAAAGCTTTTTGGAAAGCTGTTGAACCATCAAGACGTGGGTGAACTAGATCCCCTTCCTGATAATAATTGATGCTGTTGAGCCATAAACAGTTATATTAGGTGTAATAGAAGAGTATTACGGAAACATAGTGTACTTCAATTAAGAATGACCAAAGACATATAGAAACACTCTGAAAGAACTATAATGAACTAGCATTGTGCAACAAAAGTACCATAATATGGCTCATTCAAGATTCGACCAGCAGAAAGTATGAAATTGAGGGAGTAAGGTTGAATATGAGGGCAACTTTCTATCAGGCAATAAAGGAACATGGAAAAAGTTTTTGAGTATAGTGGCTCTAATACAGCCCGTGACCTGACTCAGATACCATTTGTTAAGATCAAGCGCTTACCACTGCGCCAAAAGCTATAACTCGCAAAATTTCCTTATACACCGCCACATTTTTGAGAGGCAGAGTGTTGTGCTGGACTTGGCCCTTCAGACCTTCGCCCAACAATTCTCTAGCCACCAATTGCTGGACTTGGCCCTTCACTAGCCTCTGCCCAACAATTTGGATGATTGTGTCTAAAACTAAGCATCTCCATTGCAATCAATACTTTATAAGAACACAAAGCTGCAAACTATAAACATTCCCCTAGAAATATGCCAATTAATAAGTTTTCACAACACTCACCCTGCTTTTGTTTTGTGGTGTGACCACCAATGAGCAGTGTTGAAGACCAGAATATCAGCACCTCTCCATCTAGATGACCCTTTATCAACGGCATCAATTCGCAAGGTCTGCACCCGTTTCTTGCCTACCCTTGCCTTACTCTCGTGAACCAAAAAATGCGTCACATAAAACTCAACAGTGCATTCATAGTCCTGCAGTATTATCCTCATTAATCAGAAACAAACTCCACACCATTGCAAACCATTAAGCAATTGAGTTATAACATTTGGCAGAGATTTCACATAGTTACCACGAATTTGAAGCTATAATTCCCTTTCCCTTTAGTTATCCTCCTCCCACGAGTTTCAAAAACCTTGCTTGGATCTTTGATGGCTCCCATCAACAAGCACAACATGGATTCCCACTGGTTCCTCCCTATTGAATCCCCAACAAACACTAACCTTTTCCTTCTAATTAACTCCAGCATATTTGTTGCATTAAACCTAAACCATGAAACCAATACAAAATTTGTGTTCTCTTAGGCCAAAACATGAATTTGAATAATACATAAATTCTTTAAAGAAATGATGTTTCCTGCATCCAAATAAAAGGACAAGAAGAAAGCACATATAGCTCAATTAGTTCTTGAGCAATAGATTGTGGGCAAACACACAGAAACGATGAGAATTACTCCTAATGTTGGATTCCTTGTGGGTCCACCAACCTAATGAGGCTATAGATTGTCGGCAAGCACACAGAAACAATGTAATGTATTCTTTATGGATCCTTACACCTAATGAGCCGCTGAGCTGCCTAATTTACTAGGCTACTATGTAATGGACTCTTTGTGGATCCTCCCACCTAATGAGCCGCTATAAGGCCTAATTTACTAGGCTACTATCCCGTCACGTCGGGATGTAACTACGGGGACAAGGGAATTTCGCCTTTGTGGGCATTGGGCAAGCAAGAAGAAATGAAGCCTTGACTTATTACCTGGGAATGTCACAATCTTGAGGCTGCCACCTCCACTTGGAATAGTCCTTATCCAATCTTCCATTAGCTTCACAGCTGAAACCTTCATCAATAAAAGGGCAAGAAGAATGGGTGTACAAAGGGTAGCTCTCATCAAACACCCATTTCCCTTTTGTAACATCACAAACCCTGCCATTCTTCTTCTCAACATTTTCAGATGAATTCACATCAAAATCAGACACAATCCCAGACTTTACCAGTTTGGTATCAGTCAAAATCTCTCCATTCCCACTACCAATAGAAGAAAGATTTGCATCAAAGGCATTAAAATTACCCTTCAAATCCACCTTCCCAAATGCAACTCCATTCTCACTACCCTCCCCTTGGATTTCCCCAAAACCTGAAATTTCAGCAAGGCGAATAGCATCTTGTTGAGCTGTGCCAAAATGGGCACCCACCAAGAACGAGTTTTTGGTGAAACCAGTCAATGCCTGAACAGTAAAGGGCCTGAAACCCAATCTGGACGAGGCGCTACCATTAAACTGAAGGTGGGTTTCTAAAGTGAAAGGCGCGAGCTTGAAGACCCAAACGGAGAAGAAGATGAGAAAGATTAGAGAGAAGGAGACGGTGGAGGAAAAGATGAAGAGTCTAGTGGGTTTGATAGAGAAACTTCTCTGCTTCTCCATGGCCATGGGGGGTTCTTGATTTCTTGGTTACCAAATGCCAACCAATAAAGTTAAGAAGCAGTTAATAGATTATAGATGGCAATGCATATGCACAGCTGAGCATGCAAGTGAATTTTGCTTATAAAATTTGTAGGAATATATTTTGATGGTAAAGATAACGACAGAGAAATCATTAAATGGTGAGACATGGAAGATGAAGCAGGTACAAGTGATGGTCCGATGAAAGAGAGCGTTGCTGTTTATCGCAATTATTTTGTATTGAAGAGACGCTGCAGCGGTTTTTTAAGTTTAATTTAGTGGGGGAGAGTGGAGTGACGTGGTGGGGGCCGTGCGTTTTGATAATAATAAGTTTGTACTGATTAGGATGTCATGTGTAATTTTTATTTTATATTTTTCTATTATTGTTATCTTACTAAGCATATGACTCTAAAAAAATAAAAATAAGCATTTGACCTACCCACCACTAACTAATAAATAAATTTAACTACCAATCACATGATGACACCTTAATATGGAAAATGTTTATTAGGATAACTAATAAATAAATTTAACTACCAATCACATTATGACACCTCAATAGGGAAATGTTAATTGTTTAGTAGGATTTTCTTTTTGCTTAGTTTTTTTTTTTTTTTTTTTTCAAATGCTTAGAGTATCCTTATCAATGAAGTTTTTTCGCGGTATTTTAGAAGTTTTTGTAAGTGTGATTAGGAAAGAGAAAATAGGAGGGGATAAAAATATATATATATATAAAAAATTGAAATAACAAAAAAAAAAAAAAAAAAAAAA
>NC_044922.1:25895328-25934792 GCF_003576645.1 Ipomoea triloba
AAAAAAATTAAAAAAAAAAAAAAAAAAAAAAAAAAAAAACTAATGTCAGGCGCAAGCGCGCCTGACGTGCCTAGCAGGCGCGTGCAGTGCACGCGCCCACTGGGCGCCCTTGTTGCGCCTGACGCGCGTCAGGCGCAACAAGGCATTTATTACCTCTGCAAAAATACTGTTCCAATATCCCATGATTTGCCGAAGTAACCCATTTCTTCTCTCTCCACTTTCTCTCCCCTCCACATGTGTTGTTACTGTTCCAATATCTCCTTAATATACATTGATGGCCATGCTCTTAGTAGGATAATAATAATAGAAAATAAAAAATACACATGCCACCTAATCAGCATAAACTTGTTGTTAACCTGCTAAAAATATTAATTGCTCTTTTTTTTTTTTCTGGTTCAGGGATGAATTTGGAGCTTATTCGAGTACGGTAGCTTAATTGCTACACCAAATAGTTAAGTGGTCTATTTGTACATTTTCCCTAAAGTATTTGTTCGACGGTAGAGTATATGTTCAACATATCTACTCCCAAACATCACTCATGTGACCGGTTGAGCTGCCTATGCGGGCTTCTATTTAACATATTTTCTTATCTTTTATATATCAAAAAGTCAATACTTGTGACATTCTCTCAATCAGATTTTATAGATCAATGGTTTGGATTTATCCATAAGTTATTACTTTGGAAGTGGTTCTCATATGAGTATATGACCAGATTCGAAGAAAGTTAATAAATAAAATAATTGTAGATTATCAATATGATGACTTGTTTGGTTTACTTAAAAAAAATATTATGTTTAGATAATTTTTCTTTAAATTTGAGGAAAAACATAGTTTACCTTGTTTAGTTGATGAGATAATTTTTTTTATATATATAGAGAATGAATACTTTAAATTTGAGGAAAATGAAGTTTTTACTTTCTTTTGATATTTTATTTTTCAAACATTTTTTGAAGAAAAGACACAACATGAATTCTTGTATTTATTATTCATACATATTTAGTCTTTATATTAATTATTTCCAAAAATTTATTTTTTATCAACCAAACAATGAAATTAATACTCTAACTTATTTTCTCAATTCTTTTCCACAAATTAAATAATTGGACAGTAATTGTTAGAAATTAAATAAAATTGGAATGCAAATGTACTATGCAAGTTGAGTAGAAGGATAATGGTTCAAATGTCAAGACTCATATCATGCTACAATGTAACAAATCACTATTCATACAAGTAATTTCCTAGCCAACAATAAGAGCCGCCACTCAACAAAATTATTAAATCATTAAACTCTAAGTGACTTTTTATTTATCGTGTAAAAGTGATGACTCCAAAGTTCAATGTGAACCAAATATTTATAATTCACAACTATTAAATGATGTGCACTGATCTTTATGAGTTTTTGAGTATTGGATTACTCCACTAGACTTGCTAATATTTGCTATTATATCGACCCGTTACTAATATTATTCTATTAAGAAAATTTTCACTTGTATTTATCAAGTTATAAGATCAATAAAATCAATTGTTATATTATATTATAAATTTGACCACTTTTAATTTTCAAATTGTTAGTAAAATTAATCTGATGTTTATATTAAAAATCTATTAAAAGTAATCATTAGTCTTTAAAAATTTCAATCCTTACTTCATGATTGACTCAGTGATAAGAAATGTCCAATTACAAACTATTGACAACTATTATATTGAATTTTTTTAAATAAAAAGATCCAGCGAATTAGAGTGTTAATTTTTAATTGAATAACAAAGCTAATCTTTCTCAAGCAATGTGAAGCTGTTAAGCTTGCGAATTGTCATTTTGTCAACCTGTTTTCACGTGCACTTTGATCTCTTCGCTGTGCTTCAAATGGTGAGGATGAAATTGGACGGTACTTCCCACATCATCTATTGTATTTTTAATATATACTAAAAGAAAATTTTGTAATATTACATTATTTATTACTTTCTTATTGGTTATTATGTCTCCTAATATTATTTCTGGTACTATTTATGATATGTGTCACAATTTTAAGCTCGTACAGTAATCATTCGCACTGCACAATATTCACGCCAACCAACCTGGTTGATGTGCCACAAATTTGATAAGAAAAATTGTTAAATAGGTCACTGAATTGCACACAAAAATAACATTAGGTTATCATAAAAATACTACAATTGACCCTTTAAACAATCAATAATTGTGCAAGGATATGTCATTTTAGGTGTATTTATTTATTAAAAAAACATTATTCTAAGAATTTTTCTCTCAAAATTTTCTTTCTTTCTTGTCAACCCTTTGCTTGCATGTGTTATTCACATATACATGCTGTCATGTATATACATATTAATTGTTTTTTTTTTGTTGGGAAGAAATTGGGCTCCCAAGACCCAAGTCCCAATTTTTAGACACATTGTGCGGCGGTGACTTTGCGAATACTTGAAGTACAGATGCATGCATGCAGCCGTTGTAGGCTACTAGTCATGTGAAAGTCCTAATTCAATGGAGTAAGCGCGTGTTTGATTGACAGATTTATTTATTAGGAATCAGTATCAAAGTCATTATTATTATTTCATTGACAGGTTTTTAAAATATTACAATGGGTTTTAATTATCCTTTAATTACAAAATTCATTTTCTAATAAAATAAGGGTTTCATTTCCTTCCTCCTTTGCTGTTTCTCCAACTATTAATAATCATTCTTATTGCACCTTATTACCAAACATGTAAAATACTTTCACAAAATCATTATCATTACCAAAATATTTTCATAAAATTTGTTATTTATATATATAATCTACCACTCAAAACCAACAACTAGCTAGATGCTATGCTGCCAGCGAAGGAGCTGAATTAATAAACATGCATTGCTCAGTTGTACGTTTTGGTTATGCTTAATAAAGATGTAGTATAAGATGCTTGACAATAAATATGAGCAAGAAAAGCATAAAGATGAATGAGCAACCACAATAATACTAACTGTGAAAATCAAAATATAGCTCAGTCACTCATCATAGAAATACAGAATTTCATAAACTTGAAACAAAACCTAGGTTACAAAATCCACATAGAAACATACAAATCTGAAACCTGAGAAGGAACATGGGAAAACATGATTTGGTACAAGCATGCATGCATGCATGATCCAACTCAATTCCTCCTTGTTCAAGCAGAAAACACAGCCTCAACCAGCACATGCTTTCTCCTGGGATATCCCATGCCCACCAAATGGCTAACATACACTCTCCCATCCTTCTCCGTGGCTGCAGTTGCCACACGATGAATGGCGTCTTTGGATTTGCCCACAATCCTAGCGCTTTCCCAATCATCCGAGCTCTCGACCAGCCTCGTTGGGTTCCCAGCAACAACCAGCTTGTCGGGCGACACAAGCAACAAGCCATCCCCAAACCTCAGTGACCCTCCAACCACGTTAACAATCTCGACTTTGTTCCCCTTTGCTGTTTGGACCTTGTACAAATTGCCCGAGAAAGTGTGGACAACTAGCAGGTACCCATTTGGATGATACACAATTCCATTGAGGGCAACCAAGTTCTTGTACCACTCTTTCGGGGTAAACAGGGGACTCCTTATCGTATGCTGGAGCTCTCCCTCGGGCCCCACCTTCCATATCTTGCTCGCTTTAGCGTCTGTTATGTATGCATTCCCCTCCTCATCAACTGCAACATCATCTGCAAATGATTTCTCGTCCTCTGCATGATTAATTAACTAAGCGTTACTAAAACATTTTAAGTCGACGATGGAGGATAATAAAGTCTCACAACAAAAATGGAAACACTAAACGAACATTAGGAATCAATTTCTCAACATGTAACTGCATAGGATACCAATTGCAGACATCTTTGGCAAACATTTTTTTCTCTTTGTTTTTGTTAGTCCTTAGTACAGTTCCTTCAATGCTCGATTCAAACACGTATATAATAGGGCTATAGAGAGCAAACAAAAGGGTACTAACCAAACATAATTATTAAGTTGGTAGATGATTCTCAGACAAACAGAAAAGGATAACTAACAAGGCAAAACAAACAGAACCAGCCAATGCATTATGGGCTGATTGCAGATCTGAGACATATATGCCATAGTTTGTCTGAGCATGAAACCTAATTAATGATCATGTAAAAGCACAGAGTGTTTGAATTGGTGGGGAATCATTAGAAATAATGTAAAGCTATTTTGCTCCTACAAGGAGATCTATAATACTTGAGTTCATGACATAATAAGAAAACTTGTTTATCCTTAGATTTCTACAGATAATAGAAGAATATGACTTCAAGAAAATTTATGTGCTTGCAGGCAACATTATCCTATTATTTTGCTCAGTATATTCTACCATTTGCATGCTTGACACCTGGAACTATGAATATATGAAAAAAGACAGGCAAGCCAACCAACCAACTTGGAAGTCATAAATGCTAAAGAAATTACTTGAGTTGCAGCTTATGAAAATAATTAATTAAATGATTGATTGCAACATTGGGGACCTGTACGTCAATTGAGACACATCCTGCAATTTACCTTCTCCACTAGTCTCTCGGACATAAGCCAAGGGCCTTGAGTTTGGGTTAAAACTTATGGATGTCTATATCTCTCATTTGGTAATTAAGGACCACAAAAGTCTTATCTAAAAGAAAAGCAAGTTAGAAACGTTATCATGTCTACTAGTCAAGGAGATTGGGAAAATAATACATTTATTAATTGTGATTCTAGTCAAGGAGATTGGGAAAAGAATACATTTATTAATTGTAATGCTCTAGTCAAGGATATTGGGAATAGAATACATTTATAATTTGAATGGCTCAAATAAATTCAAAAACAATTTTCCATAAGCCAATGAAAGCACACCAAACAAATAAAAACAATTGCCATAATATGTAGATGGAGTCAAACTAAATTTAAGTAAATTAGTCATCATTTCTTATCGAAATTATGAATATACAATGTGTTAGAATTCCAAGTTCAACTAATCAACAAATATCTTCAATAAAATCAATGAATATACCACTACTACATTGACTAAACACAACACCCCAATTTGATCATGAACCAACATAAGTCAAACTAGAGGTGCTATAATTTAAGATTGAATTAGGGTCACTCAATTGACAATAATGCACGTGGGTTAAACTACACTAAAAGATTAAATTCAACCAATTAACTAGTCTAACTCATGGCCTTATAAAAATCTATGTTCTCTCTTATTTTAGGACTCTTAACAAGGTACAACTCCACCAACACAAAACATAGAGCATATATATTAGAAGTCACCTAATATTCATAATATTGGGCACACTAATTAGTAGGGAGTAGTTGTCACTTGTCAAACACTAATACAATAATACACCCTAACTACATAATACAAAAACATTAGCCAAAGTCAAGAAACGACTTATAATAATGGAGATATTCAAAGCAGAGTAGTTGAGAAAAGTATAAGAATAAGTCTCTAATTGTAAGCAATTAAGTCAAAATATAAGAGAGCGGTTAGAGCAGCTCACTGCCCACCAATTATTACTCTTTATTAAAAAAAAAATTAACTGGAAAGATAAAATTTTAATGGTAAAAAACTGTTCTTTATAATCTTACAAAGACTGCCAACCAACCCGCCCCGACCCAAACCAACTCACAGGACTAAACATACCTGGGCCGCCGAGTTTCGTAAGGAATATTCTCTTCCACGTGGACAAATCATACGCGGCCAGAGCACTATAACGGTTCCCGAAAACATCGGCGAAAGCCACGAGGACACGGTTACGACGCCGGTCAATCGCGAACCCAAGCGACGCATTCCCGGCCAAGTCAACCTCCTTGACGACCACCGTTTCCTGGAGCACAGATCCGGCGGAGCCGTCGTCGTAGTCGAGGGGGACGGGAATCTGGCCAACGCCGCCGTCGAAAAAGGTGACGAGGAATCGACGGCCCTGATCGTCCCACTTGGCGCACTCGCGGAACCACCCTGTGCTGTGGTACTGGATAACATGGGTGGACGGCCGCCCGCCGGTCTCAAGGTGAACGATAATCGCGATGGGAATGGCGGAGACGATGAAGAAGAGTAACAGGAACTTTGCCGAGCAAGAGAAGAAAGTCCCCATGACTCACGCCCTCCACACTTCGCAAGATGGCGAGAAGGATGAAGGGAGAAGGGAAAAGGCAGGGAGCAATTCAAGTGAGGCGGTGATTTATATAGAAGAGCACAGCCATGGCGGAAAGGCGGATAGGCGGAAAGATTACAAAAGATAGCAAAGAGGGGTTGGTGACGAATGGGTGAGAAAGTGTAGAAGCTTGAAATGATAACTTCGATAGACTGATTATCCTTTCTTTTGGACATTATTTGGAAACAAAAATCAATTATCCTTACAAAAATTAATTATGAATTTAAAATAAGTTAATTTCATTTTTGTCATATAGATTTGTAGGGGCAATTCATTTTTAGGGTGTATTTAGTTCGCATATGGAAATCAGAATCGGAATCAAAATACGAATTAAATATTTCGGACTGAGTTTTGGTAGAAATATTTTGGTAGAAATATTTTGCGTATTAAGTAGTAGTGTGAAATTTGAATGAAGTCAATATTGAATATTGATGTTTGTTGATGTATGACTCTATAATGAGAACAAAAGTTTTAAAAATGTAAAAACAAAAAATCTAGGTAATTGATCATAATATAACGACATCAAAGCACTAATATTTTTTTAAAAATCTAAAAGCACTAATTCAAACTTAAAAATCATATTACCAATAGAATTATACCTTTTAAAATTAGGGGATGAGTTTTTTAATTGAAGGTGTAATCAAATACCGTAGGTATGTTTTAAAAAGTTGTCAACCAAACGCTAACTATGATTTTGATTCACATTCTAGTGTGTAACTCATGAACCAAATACAACAAATTATATCATGGATCAGGGTCTACCTTGCATTGTAGACCCTTGTAAAAAAATAATCTTCAAATTATATATATGTAATTGACATATTTTGTATCTGCAGTTAACAATTTCTGTACTTGTAGCTATCATATTATGTGTTAGCAATTATCAAGTTATTTGTTTTTTTTTTTTTAATACAACTAACCATATTACATTGTAGGTACAGAATATGCTAATTGAAGGTACGATTTTTTTTTTTTATCAAGGTTCACAATACAATATGAACCCTAGTTCATGGTATAACAATTGACTAAATACACCCTTAATTTTTTTTCATAACATCCACATTGGTCCAAGTATTATTGTGACATGATCATTTTTTGTCCTTCATCAGCAAAATCATTTAAATTTTGTAAAATACAAGAGCATTTAAATCTTCAATTATGAATTATTATTATTTTTTAAATATAGCGTATCAACCCGCTTTGTATAAAAAAGATTGAAATATCTACATATTTAACGACATTTAAATGTTGTGTTGATGACAAATTAAAAATTGTCATGTCACAATAATATTATAACCAAAAAATAATAATTTGAAAAAAAAAGTTGATTAAAATCCAAAAAAAATAAAATAAAAATTTAACTCATTTGAAAATGGTATAATGGGTATTGGCCAATGTGCCCAGCTCTAGTTAAACAAATGGTGTTATATAATGGGTTCTCAGCCATCATTTGAAAATGGTATAATGGTTATTGGCCCATGTGCCCAACTCTAATTAAACAAATGGTGTTACATAATGAAATCCTTATATCGTGGATCAGGGTCCACAATCCGAAACGACGCTATATTGTTTATGTTATTGGACGGGTTACTGGACGGATGTCGTTTCGTCCGTCTAATTCCGTTACAGTTTTTTTTTTTAAACTACAATATAATTGTAATTTGAACAACAACAAAAACAATGACGAAGAAGCAAGAACAAAAAATACACACAAGTTCATCAGATTATAAAAACACACACGACAAAAGGTAAATATTTAAACAACATTGTGAAAATTTGAAAAGCACGGAACATAAGAGATCATACTTGGACTTATATTCTGTGTATCATATTCAATGATTCTGTGTATTCTAGTATGTTATTCTGTACATTATTGATTTTGAGTACCACACATCATGAGACAACAATAATGCTAATACTTAAACTATAATACTTAGGCTTATATTCTGTGTATCTTATTCAATGATTTTGTGTATTCTAGTATGTTATTATGTATATTATTGATTTCTAATACCATACCACGTGGAACATAAATATATAATACTTGAGCTTATATTCTGTGTATCATATTTAATGATTATGTGCATTCTAATATGTTATTTTGTATTGCTTCAAAAAAAAATGTTATTATGTATATTATTGATTTCGAGTACCACTAATGTGAATACACAGAATCCTTGTCCAGAATACACAGAATGTCTTCATAGAATACACAGAAAATTGTCACACCATACACATAACTGATCTTATTGTTTACACTACTCCAATGGTTAAACACACATAATTCCTAACAATAATGCACAGAAAATGAAAACACCAAATACACAAACACATCACAACATGTGTTTAAGTATCACTAGCATGAATACACAGAATATTGACACAAATACACATAACCATCCTCCTAACATTTGAATGCACAAACACATCACAACTTGTGTTACTAACATGAATACACAGAACCATTGTCTAGAATACACAGAATATTGACACAAATACACATAACTCATCCTCTTAACATTCGAATCATCTAGTTGTTTCAAAAACACTCACTATTCTCAGATAATTCAATCAACGAATATCACATACGAATTCATTTATTTGCATCAACGCGAACTAAAACCGCCAATCTGATCAAAACGATGTTAATTAAAATGATCAAAACGATGTTGTTTTAGTACGGGGTGCACAATGCACTGTGCACCATGGTCCACGATATAAATTGCCATATAATATGGGCATATTATGCTATGGACTCATGTCCATGTTCACAATTTAAAAATTCTATGTACACAATTTTAGAACTCTATATTCATAATTTTAGATCTCAATATACAAACTTACATTATTCAATATTCACAATTTTTGAATTATATATTCACAATTTTGTTATATAGATTCAAAAATTGTGTTATACTATTGAACATAGAATTAAAAAATTGTGAACATAGAATTTTACAATTATAAATATAAAGTTCTAAAATTATAAACATGAATCTGAGTCTAACTTGTAAAGTAGACTCGGATCTATAACATAACAAATGATATATTGGGTTCTTGGCCGTCAATTGAAAATGGTATAATGGTTATTGGCCCACGTGGCCAACTCTAATTACACAAATGGTGTTATATAATGGGTTCTCGGCGGGCGGACAGTGGACACAAGAATCTGGCAGATTTTTTAATGGAAAAAAGTTCCACCTCATTGCCAAAGATCTTGTGGTCAAGTGACATCTGATGTACACTCCCATGTGAAAGGGGGTAAGTTCGAGCCTCAGTGGAAGTATCTGTTGACTTTTTGTGTTTCAGTAAGTTGAGAAAGTAGCTATAAATAGATACTACACTGTAACAGAGTCAGTAGAACTCACAAAAAAGTTCCACCTCATGAGTAATGACTATATGTCAATATTGGTATTATTATATTTAGTTATCAGCTTTAAATTTAATCACAATTAATTTATAATTGTATTGAAATTATCACATTTAATCATTTATTATCATTTTCATCATTGACGTTAATTTTTCAAATAATACAGATATTATATTGTTTAAAAAATATTATATTCTTACTAAAATAATAATAATAATAAACAACATATTATAGCAAAAAAAAAAAACAAAAACCAATTTCGCATGCAAGATGTTTACAAACACTCTTGCAAAAAGTGTGAATTAATTCCATTCGTTCATCTAGAATGATTGATGAATAAAAATCACTGTTGCAAAAATTTTCCGTCTAGGCGCTAGGCACTCCTAGACCGAGGTGAATTGCTCCTTGGGCATCCGTCTAGGTGGCCAACCGCCTAGCGCCTAATTCGGCCGACTGGGTCGACTTGACTGAATTTGGCCGAGTTAATTCGCCCAACTCGACAGAGTTAGCCGAGTTAACTCAAGCGAGTCTGCCTTGTTAATTCTTTTATTATACTTATATATATTTAAAATTATTTACTTATATAAATAAGAGAAGTAAGAGATGTATATATAATATAATATATGACATACGCACACATACATTATATTTTTGTTTTTATAGGTCGCTGCCTTAAGCGCTAGGCGCTAGTCTACCGCCCGACTAGCGCCTAGCGCCTACTGCAACCATGATAAAAATTAAGGAAAAAATATAATAACATTTTCGTAATTATTACAACATATTTGGAATCACTTTATAATGCATTAGCAACTAGTTAACAATGCACTCGGGATCTATAATATAGTATTCAAATGTGTGCATCATTAGTTATCCACATATGCACTATCAAGCATTTCTCAGTACAACGTAATAATCATATAAATGTCATCATATTTTTCCTATGTTTTTTCTTATTTTCTCGTCATTGATCAACCCAGATAGAAGGATTATATTAATTCTTACTTTTTACATCATGTCTTATTCTCATATGATCCTTTTTACATACACACAAGTATGGCCTCTTGAAAAATCATGATTAGCTTTTAAAATTTTACTTATAGAGTTATAGTTTTACCATAATATTTTTGTCTTAAAAACACTCTTGAGTATAATATTTTTGTCTTAAAAACACTCTTGAGTATCTCTATTAAGATCGCCCTTACTAATGCAAACATACAAATAAATCCACTTTCTCCAAAATTGACATCTTACTTGAACATCTTGAAGTACACCTGTTTTCCAAATCCAAACATAATTGAAAAAATGTACTTTGATTCATTTTAAAGGTGTTAAAACTTAAAACATTATTTTTCATGATTGTTCAATAATTCATTCATTCATCTTTTATGTTAAATAAAAAATCGCGTTAAATAAAAAGTTATGTTCACTCTTTATATATATGATTCAAAAACAGAAACATATATATCTCAAAGTCATCCTCATTTTTCAAGTACTCTGACTACTCTCAATATGGGAGAGATTGGCGCTGATATAGGAGAAAGAGAAATTGCCTAATTTGCATATTATTATTATCCATCTCATCATTAAATTGGGTACTGGGAAAAATTTTAGAGATGAACAAACAATTGAAATAGATTGTATAATAAAATAATTCTATATAAACCCATTTTGGCCTAAGACACTGGCCTAGTTGACTAACCTAATGTGCTATCTAGAGAACCTTCCAAGGTAGCTTGTTAGGATATTGAGGTTAGAGTCGTCAAAACAGATTTTGCCCTCAAGCCGCCCATACTTCCCAAAGTATGAGTAACTTATTATGACACTGGGATTAAAGTCGTCAAAATAGACTTTGCCCGCTAAGTCGATTGGCCTCACCCTACCTTGTAGGGGGTGAGTTTTGAATTTAGTGACCTGCTTGTCTATATAATGCGTGTGTACAAAATTTTTTTAAAAAAAAACAACATGTGTTAGCATGAAAATAACTAACCTGCTAAACATGTTGACGATTTAGTGGGTTTGAATAGAATTTTGTTACTTAAAGGATTCAATTGCATTATCTGATTGACTTAGAGAGTTAATTTGACCCATTTTTTCAACAAATTATGCTATGGACTCAGGTCCACCTTGTAAGGTGGACTCGGATCTATATTTTTCATGTTCACAAATTTAGAATTCTATGTTCACAATTTTAAAACTTTTTATTCACAATATACAAAATTATATTACTCAATATTCACACTTTTTGAACTATATATTCACAATTTTGTTATATACATTCAAAAATTGTGTTATATTTTTGAACATAAATTTATGAAATTATGAACATAGAGTTATAAAATTGTGAGCGTAGAGTTATGAAATTGTGAACATGAAATTATGAAATTATGAACATGGAGTTATAAAATTGTGAACATAGAACTGTGAAATAATGAACATGAAGCTATGAAATTGTGAATATAGATTCGGGTTCACCTTACAAGGTGAACTCGGGTCCATGACATAACAATGGACTAAATATGCTAGTTAAGTGGGCTGGATGTATTCACCGACAGGCCCATGTGTTTTTGCCGACATCAACCCTAGCTCTATTTTAGACGACTCTTCCGTGTGAGACTCAAAAATGGAACTCAAAAGCCGGATGAAGAGGAGGGGGAGACGGGGAGTCGAGTGGTATGTAGAAGAGGCATATTTCGGGTTTGTGCGTGAATCTGACGCCTAGATTTTGCTGTTGCTTATGGCGGTTCGTTAGATTCACGCACAAACTCGTAATATGCCTTTTCATGGTTTTCACCCCCGCTATCGGATTTGCTGTTTCATCGGTTTAGGTCAGTTCCCAAAGTTTGCCTGATTTTCGATTTGAAGTTTTGCGTGTTGTTAATAATTGATGTGGTTTGCTTGATAATTGAGCATACATTTTCTAGTTTTGCGAGCTTGATGCTTTAATTAATCCTCTGCATGCCCAACTATTGTTTTCATAAATAATTTTGATCATCTTTAATTAGTGCTTTGCACTCCTAAATTTAATCCATTTAATCCTGATCTGTATAAAATTTTGGAAATATTTGCCTTAAATTTATGAAAATTAATAGATCTATTGATTGTTAATGGAGTGGATTTAGAAAGTGTTTGGCTTTTCTTATTTTGATTTTTTACCTATCTAAAATTGGCTTTTGATTTTTATTATACCAATCGAACTAGTTTACCTGCCTTCAAAAGGAAAGACTGTTAGTGTACAAAGTACAAAATTTAATGAGCTATAAGAAGTAAAATGGAGATATGAACTGCTGGCTGAAGCAATAAGGAATAAATTGAGTTATTGATTAATGGAGTTGTGTACCCGACTGATTGGGAAAAAAGGATGGATTTCTTATGCAACTATATGCTGTTGCTCTTCTCTTTGACGAGTGTCTTTCCTTTTGGAAATATTAACTTTCTATGCAATATTTTGGATTCTTGCAAATAGACGATCTGCAGCTCATGCTAAAGGAGCAAAAAGTTCATTCTCAATATGACCAAACCATCTTGATCTCAGTTGATTTTATTTTGTTTTGAAATGAAAGATTTTGTAGTTGCTTCTCACTTCTGGAATTTCACTGTCAGCTGCTCTTTCCCAATTTCCCTCCTATAATACACAAACATTCCAGAATTTCCTCAAGTTATTTGCTTTTTCAAGGAAATTTGTTTTGGCATTTTTCGAATAAGATGAGATTTATTTCAAGATTGCTGATGGGGAAAAGGGTACTGGTTTGCTTTTTATAGTTGCTTGTTCATAAACTGAACTGTGAAACATTGCATTCCTTTTCCCTGTGCAAGATCTGTGGCAGATCACTAGTGGTTGAAGTTTCATATGCTTCAAACCGTACATTTTAAATTTATTTCCTGACAGCTTATATTAGCTCAATAACTATTAAGTGGTTGAAACCAAAAAAGAAAAGAAAAGAAAGTAAAGCTGTTAAATGTCCTTCATTAAGTGGTTGAATTTAACAGTGCAAATGATCTGTGGTTTTGCTCCAATGGAATCTTTACAATGGCAGACAAACTTGATCTGCTTTGAGTCACATGAAAATGATCTGTGAAAGAAGGTACGAGCTATCCATCATCAGCTTGAGGTTATTCATTATTCTGCCGGTAACTTCTTCACTTTCTAACATTATAATGATGACATTTTGCATAAGCTTATAATTATTGAACACATGATCATGTATTGCCAATGGTCACGGTCCAAATTTTGGGTTCAAATTGGTAGGTAGCATTTACATTTTATACGACAGTCTAAGTGTAGGATTTTGAGTTCAAATCGATAGCATTGACATTTTATACGGAATTAATGTATTTGCAGAACTCTTAATCTATCTACCAACTAAAGCCTATATAATACATGCTTAACTATTGAATATAAACATTTGCAAAAATCAGATTTTCCTTTTGAGTTTCAGACTTACATTCCAGTATAGGTGTATACGGCCTTGCTTGTTATTTATTAACTTTCAAAAATGGAAGTGCTCTGCCTTGCTTGTGATTTATCAACCTTCAAAAACAGAAGTGTGGTGAAGGTAAGGGTCATTCATACATACATAGTCATGAAAAGAAAAGGTTTGTCTGAAATAAAGATTAAAGAAGTTGTCTTTCACGACCGAAGAGGTACATGTTCTTTTTGCCTAAATCTGCATCAACAATGAATATTTTCAATTTGTATATATATATATATATATATATATATACACACACACACACACACACACCAGTGTCAACATTTTTGCTTATACCAAAACTAATTATACCAAAATTCATGAACAGTTTTGTAGAACAAAAAGTTTATGGTGTCAAAAATTTGTCATTACAAACTTTTATACCTACAAAACTAGCTTGCACCCATATATGTTAAAATTCAACCATGAAAAAGTATTGAAAGAATTAAATTCATAAAATTTCCTATGGCATATGTACTGGCTAAGGCCCTTTCCCAATTTGAAAGGTAACACGTATAATGAGGAAGAGCTTATTGATATTTGATAAGTTTTCTTACCAATCATTTCTTTATATTTCCCTATATTTAGGGAAACAATAATTTTAATTGTTATGATTTATTTAAATTATTTAATAGATGTGATTAGTAATTATGGTTTATTTAAAATTTTTTTAATAGATGTGATTAGTCATGTGATTGAGATACATTTACCCCAAGATAAGAACATTGCTGATAAGAACATTGCTGGTCAGAATTGTAGGTTTATAGACTTTGCAATAGAAGGTAACTAATTACTTACTATAGAGATTGGATACAAATTGTCTACTGTGCATCTTTTACCAAGTTTATTACTGTGCATCCAATCTGCATCTTCTACCAAGTTTCACCGGATGGGAATTTACGTCAGTGAAATCTAGCGGCGGCGGATCTTGAGTTAGACCACAATATGAAGAGGGAGGGAGGGCTAAAGACACAAGATGACCAAATTACTCCTGCGTAATCAGAGTCCTCACCGGAATACGGTCGAATGGAGTGTTCTATGACTAAAAATAATTAATCTCGGGGACTAAATTGATTAATACAAAGTTAAGGGACTACATTGATAGTTCGCGAACAATTGAGGGACCATAAAGGTGATTTACTCATTTTTCAATGAAGAATGTGTTTCATCTCAACTGAAAGATGAAGCCTTTTGTATCCGACCTCTATGGCTATAGACAAAGTGTTACGTATGCGGATTGATTATTTACATGTGGATCATAGTTGTGTTTGAGTTGTCTCTGATATCAAATTGAATGATGTGTTTTATCTCAATTAAAAATTTAAACTGATAATTGGATTGCAAATTTATTTTTACATATTATACCTTCAACATGAGTGAGGGAGCATGTTTCACAACAAAGGGAAGCCAATTTCTCACCATCAACCATCGTTACAATGGATTATTGACATTAAGTTCATTTTTAATATATTAAATGTTCATATTTTTAATATATTAAATGTTCATTTCTTAAAGATTTATTTTTAGATATACTATCTAAAAGTAAACTTTCAATACATTAAAAAATGAGGTTGGTCCACAATATAATTTGTTACATGTCGCCCTCATGGACTTAGCTCACTGATTCAATAAGCAGTTTTTGGATCATTTCGCCCTCACGGACTTAGCTCACTGATTCAGTAAGTAGTTTTTAGATTGCTCCTTCACGAGTTGTAGAGCACCTTCACTTCTCAACATACTTCAACTTCAACTTTGCCTTATGCAATAAATTTTAAATTTTCAGGTTAAAATTCTTATGTCATACTTTACTTCAATACCAATCAATGTTACAGAAGGCACTAGGCGCTAGTCGAACGCCCATGGCGCAGAATGTATCGTCTCTACATTTTAGTTGTTAGACTGTTATAATTCTTCAAACTAGTGATCTGCATATGTTAGATGGTTAATTGAGTACATGAGTAGAGAAATATAAAAGAGTAACCAAGCAAGCAAAAAAAATCACTCGGTTGAGTCGGCCAATTAGTCGGTCAGCCAACTAAAAGTTGCCTGGGGCTAAAATCGCCTTAGTCTAAGAGCACCTAGCGCCTATAACACTGATACCAATAAATCAGTAGAATTATTGTTGGTTGTGTTGGACCAAAATAACAACATTTATAATCTTAACTTCTTAATTAAGACACAAATGTTATTCCGAAATTAAACACTGTATATTAACAAGCTGACAAATATTTGATTAGTATACGTAAATCCTCTCTTGATTAAGATTAATAAATGTTTCTCAACAAGTAAATACGGAGTATTAATTAAAATACCAAACATAATTTTTACCCAAATTAAAATTAACAAGCGTTACTACAGTGCCCCTAACTTTCCAATGTTGCAAAACAATACAGCAGTTTATAAGAACATTTAATAAGTTATGAATGTTCACTTTGCATGCTCAAGTTTATATATTTGGCAGACTATAGAAGTAGAATGTTGATATAGTATCTAAGAATTTGCAAATGATATTGAGTGTAAACAATGTTTATGCAGCTCTGTATCTATAGGCAATAGTGTTGCTAAAGAATTGTATGCTGCAGATGCCATTCATCCACTTCTAAGCTTCCTCACAACTCCAGACCTCATCTGAATCAATTCAATAATATCATAACATGAACATAAAACGGCCTTTCTCGAGATTGTTATCAGTGTCACAACAACACAGCACGTAACAATGAAATGAATTACGGAACTGAAATACGAGCCATGGAAGATGTAGAGAATTACCACAACGATGACCTCCTTAACGAATGGAATGTATCGTTGCTGTCACTTTCCAGTTCTTGTACGCCCGCTCCGCTTGCACTAACAGCTTTGCTTTCTGGATCCTCTGTTACTTTGGTATCGGTATCAACTTTTGAAGTATTTGGCACGCAGTGTTTTTGCATCCACCGGTCCGTCTCCCACAGAACATGCATTATGCTTTCGCGTGCTGCATAGCCATGACTCTCAAATGGTAGAATTACAAGGCGACAAAGTGCCCCGTGACCTTTTAGGGCATTGAAGAAACGATCTGACTGCATCGTCAAGGTTCCCGGATTGTTGTCCTCTTCTCCATGGATAAGCAGGATAGGCTTCTTAATTTTATTAGCTGACATGAATGGACTCATCTCGACATAAGTACTAGTTGCCTCCCACAGTGTTCTGTCCTCGTTCTAAAAACCGAAACGTAACAAAATAGATTACTAAAAGCACAAAATCCTAGAGAAAACAAATTAGCTCGAGCCCATGCAGTATACAAACGAGTAAATTTAGGAGAAATCAACGAAAGATGTATCAAAGGCTTGCTAAATGCTGTAAAGTGGTGATTAGGACTTCAAACTAGGCCAGTCTAGAGCAAGATTACTACCTGAAACCCAAAAGGCGTTAGTGTTCTATTATAAGCTCCAGATCGTGCAATTCCACAAGAGAAAAGATGCGGAGCGTGTGCAAGGAGATTTGCAGTCATAAATGCTCCATAAGAATGACCACCAACAGCAATTTTGTTTGGGTCAGCCACCTAAAATACAGAGGCACCAAAGAGGCTCAGTCAATTTAACAATGCCACTAACACTCGAAAGGGATAGTAAAATCCTTACTCCACGGCGAACAACTTCTTTGACTGCAGCCTCTGCACTTGCAACAAGTTGTTCGACATACCTGTATGGACGATATAATTGTTTAGTTGACTGAAACTTTTAGATTACGGGTGCTAAAGCAAAATGCTAATTTTTCATTTTGAACAAATACGTTTTCTTGATTCACTTTAGAGAACACATCACCTATCATTTGCCTCTTCATTGCCTTCTCCTATGATAGGTATTGTTGGTCCAGATAAGATGGCAAACCTGACAGATTAGAACACATGAATTAGAGATTAAGCAAATGACCCCAAACTGGGTAAAATGAAGCAATACTATTAATATTAAAGAATGGCGACCAAACAGAAGATGAAACTATGAAAGATATACCTCCTTGCTAACCAAAGTAGTGGAGAAGTCGGCCCAATGCCAGCAAACTCATTAGGGGAACCACGAACTTGGCTAGCTGCATCTTTGCTTTTAAACTCTCCAGGGTATGACCAGACAAGACAAGGAAGAGGTCCATCTTTAGAGGGATCATAACCCGGTGGAAGATAAAGGGTTGCAGTGAGCTGAACACCATCCTTCCTTTGATACCTGATCATCTCCTTCTGCAACGATGCCAGCTGAGGATATGGGTGGGGAAAATTAGTGATCTGGCAAGCTTTTTTCTCTGGCCAGCTCAGAATGTAATACTGAGTGTTTTCTGTTTTAGATTCTTTAGAAGTTAGAAATTTCAATTGATTAACGGGCAATTCCCCTTCGGTCTGATCAGACATCAAAGCAACTACTGTCTCATAGTATTTCTCCTTGTCACTCTGCCATATCCTTTCCTTATTGCCTGTATTTCTGAAAGTACTGGTGTCAGATAATTGTCCTTCTAGTAAGAAAAACAAGTTAACAAGTAGACGATGATCACCAAACCTACATGTCAAATAGATCCAAAAATGGGATGTTTCCTTCTGGGGTAGCACCACTTCCATTTAATAAAACAAAAGTTCCTTCTTCACCTTCCTTCTTCATCTTTGCAATCACATAAGTCCCAGCTGGAGTTCTCCTCAACATGGGAGAACCGGGATCAGAATAAACATCTTCAGATGACCGATCAAACAGTATCCTTGGGTTAACATCCTTGGATTCAGGAGATATAACCCAAGTTTTAATTCTCCTGGTCTTGTACCATGATTCATAGACCAATGCCAGTGTGTCATCACACCACGAAATCCCTCTGTATAGGTAAATGATCAAAAGACTCAGAAGGTCACTGATTAAATTCTAAACAGGCACACAATAATAGTCTTGGAAACCACCAGGCATGCAAACTTGTAATAAAGTTACTACCCAAAATTAATAGTTTAATATATTCATCCAATACCTAAGGCATCATTAAGAACTTCTGGAGACGCAAAATAGTCCACTATGTCACATTAAATCACGCGTCACAGGCTGCTCACTGTATTAGATAGCATATATATATTTCCACTATTTCTATTGAATTACAAGAAGCATTTGTTATTTCAAGTTTTCAACCAGCGTTTTACTAAGAATAGATGCTTGAATGCAAATTTAGCAAAACTGTAATGATGTATGTGCACATACTAATTGAGCTAGCAAAATAGTATCAATAAATGGCAGGGGAAAAGACTTGTATGCATACCCATATCGAAGATCAAGTTTATGCAAGACTGTTGGCTGTTCATTTTCATGTGGCTCAGCAGGCTGCGAATAAATTATATCACGTGGAGAGGCTTCAACTTTGGCATCACCACCATCTTGTGTCTCAGCCCTTAACATTTCACAGCACAAATATATATTAAGAGTTGTTTCTTAAACTTCCATTAATTCTCATAGAAAATGTATTCAATACATCCTCTCTTGAGGGTGCTATTGGTTTAATTTACATACCTTTTCTATTAGAATTGAATATTGATTTTCATTTCCCATTCCTAAATATTGCTGCTATTAATTTAAGCTAAAATTAAGAAATAAAAAAGCATCAGATCAAAACTTTCATACACACCAGTAGAGTGTTGAAGGCTTATCAGCTCTCCAATTGATTGAGCGCATCCCCTTTCGAACACTATTAATTGCAATGGGAATGTCTTCAGCAAGGGGCAAGTCACAAAGCTCTCTAACAAATTTCCCATCAGCCGTCCATACTTCAACCTTTTTAGGAAATCTTCCGCACGGTACAATAAAAGAAAAGGGCCTATGAATTGAAGAGATGAGAATGTATTTCTCATCTGGGGAGGGGTCCATTGATGTATAAATGGCTGGTGGCCCAACAGGCTTCATCGTCCCATCTAAGGAAGCCAAAACCAGCTCTGAAGTGGCATAATACTCAAAAAGATCTTCGTCGTGTTCATCTTTGAGAAGATCTTGATAGGTTCTAGCTTGAATAATATTCTTCTGTTCATTAGATTGAACCTTAGGTCCAGATGGAACCAAAGGCTTCTTTGGTGGATCTCCACGAGATAATGGAATGGTACAAACCAAAAGAGTTGAGTCATTCACCCAAACAAAGCTGAGAATTAGCAAAAAAGTGTCAGCACACATAAACAATTACTCTTCTTTTAATAATAATGAAGGCATAGAGAAAAGTAAGTACTTGTCAAAAATAGCATTTAGGTACACATCTTTAGACTGGAACAGTGGTCTAGCAGTTCCTGTTTCCACATCAGCAACCCATACACTCAACTTACTAGTGCTATTCTCCTCCTGAAAAAGCAAAACATGACTAAAAATTTTAAATCGAAGACCTGGGTTTTAGCATGATATAGATTGTTAAGGTTCTGTGATATATAAAATAAATGGATTTCACCCTATGTCTACAGATCAAGATGCTTTCTGGAAGCTGATAAGGCCTTACGGAATTAAAAGAGTGAATGAATTTCAAAAATGGATCAACAGAATATTTCTGTCAAATGATTAGAAGCTAACTATAAGGCCTAAAGACATTTTCTTACAACAAATAAATATAACAGTGGACTACCCAGCAGGAAACGATTTATATATGCTTGCCACAATGTAGAAAGAGATTAGTAATAGCATGGGGCATCATTTGTAAGAAGCCAATGAATGACGTACCTCCTCAACTCGGACACTGAAGGCTAAAAGTTGACCATTCTTTGACCTTCAAAGGAAATAGCAAATAGGTTATACAAAAAGATAACATGTTTTTGCAGAAATGTACTGGATATTCAAAGAATAGATGAATACAATGTGAGGAAAAAGGAAAAAGGTTTCCTTCCATGAAGTACCATGTAACAAAATTAATTTTAGCCTCGTCAGGTAGACCATGAATCAACTTTTCAGGGCCTAAGGTACCATCCTCCAGTAACTGATGGATCCCTATACCAGTATAGAATGACCTGAAATTGAGCATCGTAGGACTTTGTATTAGGTTCAGAAAGTTGAACTCCAGTTCAAAAAGTTCAAATATGATCCACTCCCTAGTCATAAGTAAATGATGCAACTAACATGGTATTCTAGAGCTGTAATTTTGTCAGGACTTACATACGACTCCGTGAATTAGATTTCCCATCAATACGGATACCAGCAAGTTTCACCTCTGGCCTTGCTAAGTCTGCCAAAGGTTGTAATGATCTCCGCTTGAGGAATAGTATTTTATCCCTCTGCGGAGAGAATGATAGCACTGGAAGAGGTGGAGCATCTACAATATCTCGAATCTCAGGCGGAGGAAGGTGATACTTGTTCCCTAATGCTAATTGTGAAGCAAGTAGCTCAGTCATCATTAAAGATGAAAATATGAATACAGTAAAAACATTCAGTAGAGCAATTGAACAACTTTAAATGAATCAGAACAAGAATACTAAAACAGAAGCTGTATCAAATTCAAAAGAGATGTATGAACATGTAAATTAGAGTAAACTCTCCAGAATCAATCAATTAAACAGCAAGAGAAGAAAAAACCGAGAAATGATTGAATAAGACGTAATAAGAGTGTTAGAGCTTCGACCTAATTGGGTGGAAGCAAATACCTTCATCATCATCGTAACAAGGAGCAGAAGGATCAGTTGAAGCAGCGGCGCCGTTAGCGGCGGAAGGTCCACCGCCGTCCTCGTTTCCGACGGCAGTGAGCGGGAGAAGATGAGGAGATCTGGAGGAGGCGGGCATGGCAGAGATTCCGGAAAGAGGGCGGATTGATGGAAGGGGTTTGCGGGAGGAAGAGAGAATGGGTTTGAAGGAGTGAGGGAGAAGGGGACAGAGAGAGGCGAGCAGAGAGAAACGGTGATGAAAGGATACGACTTTGTGAATGGGTCTCATCGTCGTCATCATGTCATAACAATTAACAATCACATTACAATTCATTAACAATTTCCTTTTCCTCTCCACTCCACAGCACTATACATACAGTGAATTCCTTTTTGTTTTTTACTGTATTTTTCTTATATCTTTTTATATATTCTTGCCTTTGGAGATTCCTTGTGATGATTTCTTGTATGGACCATGTCTATCTGAGTATTGGGTATTGGATTGGAGTATCTTCCCAGCTGCCACTGGTAGTGTTAGTATTAGTATAGGATGTCGCCATTCGCCCGTCTAGCTTCAACTCAGCTCCTCTTAGCCAATAATAGGGGGTACATTTTTAAGATAAGCTGGGTTAAATTCCCCTCTCAATCATCTCAACATGCAATAGAATTGTTAGGCAATTTATATCAAGGTCAGGCTGCACAATGCAAACGACGTCGTTTTGGTCATTTTAATTAACGGTTTGTTTTCTTTTTGGAAATCACGTTTCTCGTTTCGGTCGGTCTGTGTATTTGTGTGTGTATTCTTTGAAGACATTCAGTTATTGTTCTATGTAGTTGTGTCAATATTCTGTGTATTCCCTGAAGTCATTCTGTGTATTTTAGACAAGGATTCAGTGTATTTATGTTAGTGGTACTTAAACACAGGGGTGATGTGTTTGTTTATTTGATGTTTTCATTTTTTGTGTATTCTTTGAAAGTATTATGTGTATTGTAGACTACGATTCTGTGTATTCATGTTAGAGATACTTAAATATAGGTTGTGATGTGTTTTGTGTATTCGAATGTTAGGAGGAGGATTTATGTGTAGTTGTGTCAATATTCTGTGTATTCCTTGAAGTCATTCGAAGCGGCGTCCGTCCAGTAACAATACGGCGTCATTTCGAACCAGGATTCACAGTGCACTATAACGATTGGAATTGTTAGCCATGGGGCATGGCAACGAGTAGAATACCCCATCATTAAGTATTTTTAAGATATATAAGCTAGGTTAAATTCCCCTCTCAATCATCTCAAAATGCAATACAATTGTTAGCCATGGGCATGGCAACGAGTAGAGTGCCCGCTAATTAAGTATTTTTCAAACCCAAACTTATAGAATATATACTCACCATAAAAGATACATGCCAATAACAATTGAGTATTAACGGCTAATCCTAAGTTGATTAATTAGAATCTCTTCTAAATTAACATTTCCTTAATGATTGCATAAACGATTTGTAAATTCTACTAAACGATTTGTAAATTCTACTGAACGATTTGACTCGAACACAAAAGATTGATATCATCCTTCCCTCTAGGGTTGCAATCCACTCATTCCAATTGTGTGAGATCTACATTAATTAACTATGATATTTATATCGCAAAATTCATGCACTAATCAAGAATCTAATAAGTCGGCAATTATATATTAATTCAAGAACCATAAAGAAACATAATTGAATCAAAGGACAAACAATTATAAATTAGTAAGAAACAATCAAGAACAAAGTCTCAACCTAGGATTCACCATAAATCAAAGTACTACAATGTTTAGCTTCTAAACTTGGAAGCAAGCACGAAAGAAATTAAAGAAACAAGAAAAGAAACAAAGAACATAGGAAAACCCCTTTAATCAGTGAAAAAAATAAAGATTCCAAGCTTCCCCAAGATGAAAAGATATATTCTGAAGAGTGGTTGAAGCCCCCAAGAGTTTCTTGGAATCTTTCTTGATGTCTACGATCGAAAAGTCCTTCAAAAGATTTCAAAGATCTCAAATCGGGGGAAAGCTTTGGAGGATCCTCTATTGCCGCTAATGAAGATATTCTAGGAAGCTAAGAGGCCTAGTTTGAGGGAAATATTGAGGATGACAAGGAAGGAAATGAAGAAGAGACTGAGTCTTTACTTGCCAAATCCAAAGAAAATGAGAAAGGAAAAATTTCAATCCAAGGAAAAATCAAGGAAGAAATCAAGAAGATAATAAGGTGATGATCCGGTTATTCCTTATGACCTTTTACCATTCTAAAAAAGGTTGTGTCAATCGAAGGAAACCAAGAGGGAAATTAGATTAAAGAAAATGCTAAGCAATTTGGAGATCTCCATGCCATTCATGGATGTTCCTGACCCAAATCACATCTTATAAAAAAATTCTTGAAGGATGTTTTTGAGCAATAAGAAGAAATTAGAGAAGAATGCTATATTTGATTTGAGTGTGGGAGCCATGACACGTGCTATCCTTAAAAAATCTTTACCTCCAAAACTAAAGGACTCCTGTAGTTTCTTCATACCTTGTGTGATAAGAGGATTTGCGGTTAGCAAGGCTTTGTGTGATCTAGGGCAAGTGTGAGCATCATGCCATAATCTTTGTGCAATAAATTGAGTTTGGGAGAGCGCAAACCTACATCAATGACCCTACAAATGGAAGACCGCTCAACCAAGCGCTGGTGGGAGTCTTGGAGGACATCCTGATGATGATAGATCAATATCTCATCCTGGGTGATTTTGTAGTTCTTGATATTGAGGAGGATTCTAAGGTGCCCATCATTTTGGGAAGACCATTCTTAGCCACCGCGGAAGTTATTGATGTGAATAAAGGAAAATTGGCCATGGAGATAAGGGATAACAAGATTGAGTTTAACATCTTTCAAATGGTCAAACATCGACCCTCATATATTGATGAATACAAGTTCATAGGTGTACATGTGGTCGTGTGGGTGGTGACTGTGAGAATAAGGTTGTTGGAGAAAAAGGAAACCAAAATTTTGACAAAGTGCATGGTTTGGAAAAAGAATTCAAGGTAAATTAAATTTGCGGAATGATGGCAAGGGAAGTTGGAGATACGAGTCTAGAAGAATTTTCAACAAAAAGTTCTATGAAGTAATAAACTGAGGAATGTATTTGATATATTCAAATAATCTATACATCAATATATAAACACACACACACGCACGCACAAGTAAGGAACCTATTATCAAAAGGTATGACCTAAATAAACTAAAATACATGACTCTTCTAATGTATTTCAACACTCTCCCTCAAGCTGGAACATATAAATGTATTAAATTCTAGGACCTCTAAGTGACTTAGTAAGAATGTCTGCCAATTGGTCAATGATGTTAACATGGCTTGTAGTAATCCATCCTGAAATAATCTTTTCCCTAATGAATTGACATTTGACTTCAATATGTTTGGTTCGTTCAAGGAAGACCGGATTCATAGCAATATGTAGAGCTTCTTGGTTGTCACATATCAATGTCATTTGTGTAAAATCACAATATTATAGCTCTTAAAGTAAGTGTTTTAGCCATGTGAATTCAATGCGCATGCATATCCGTGCATGTGTTAAAGAGTGTGTATTCGAGAATGCAATACCACATTGCACCATTAAGGTAAAAACTATTGTTTTCGTTCAATTAATATTAACTTCTAAGACAATTTGGTATTTTATAATAATCTTAGTCTTTTTTTTTTTTAAATGCTAATAAATGATATAACAAATAATAATTTGATAGAATTTTTAATAAAAATCATTTTTTTCTATATTATATATCCTTTATTATGTCATTTGTGAGTTTTTTTTTTTTTTTTGGGTAAAACTAAAATATTTTTTTTTAAAATATCAAATTGCCTTTGAAATTATTAAAGCCAATTGGATCAAAATTATAAAGATAAAAAGAAGATCAAATAATGCAACAATGTCGCCAACAAAGTCATGAGACTAAATATGGTCAAATTACAAATTGTAGATGAAATGTGGCAATGTCAAGAATTAAAAGTGAAAGTTTCTTGAATAGTAAATATAAAATGAAAGTGATGAGGAATTATATATATAAAAAAGTATGTGATGGATATATCAAGATTGATCCAAGAAGATGGGCCCAAGGCTTGTATGGCTCATTGAGCGAATGCCCAAGAGTAGAGATCGCCTGTGCAGGGCATAAAGCTAAAAACCGAAGGAAACGCCTTGAGCAATTCAAGGAGCGAACGACCCCAAGGATGGTAATCACTAGTGGCCCTCGTAGCTCATCTCAGAGCTTGGTTCGGTGGGCCTTGACTTGGTCTTAACTCTTAAGGTAGGGGTAGGTGTTTCGGGCTTTGGTTCGTTTTTTTTTTTTTTTTTTTTTTTCAGTTTCGGTTTTGGCTTTTTTGTTTTAAAAAATTTAAACCATTCGGTTTAACATTAGATTTCGGTTCGATTCGATTTGAAACAGTTCGGTTTCGGTTTAGATTTAATTCGGTTCAGTTTAAGTCTCTAAATTTCAGCATTTCCTAATTTTCCGAACATACTATCACATTATCCATATCCAAAATCTAAACATTATATAACAAAATAGCAATTCAAAGTCCAAACATACTACTAAGTACTAATTGTGAGGTAAAGAACAATTGCAACAAACAACAAAAGCGCAATGTAGTATTGAGAACAAATTAAACTATAAAGAAATCAAATAAAAAATTTAAGAGAGACACCAGTGAAAATAGGAATTAATTAAACGACGGAGCAGACATCAAGGGACTTAGATTTACTTCATTATTATTATTATTATTATTATTATTATTATTATTATTATTATTATTATTAAAACCTAACAAAGTTCAGTTCAGTTCGGTTTACAAGAATCCCGAATCGTTTGATTTTGTATTAGGTTTGATTCGGTTCAAATAAACCGAACCGAATTGCTCACCCCTATCTCAAGGCATGCCCTATATATTTTTATTTAGGATTTTGTTAGGTTACGGTCTTTGACTTTATATAGTTATACCATTATTCTAACCTAGAAAATGTCATGTTCTTTCGTTACACAATCATGCTCTCTTCATTACACAACTTATAATACACAAACATCAATTATATTGTTGTTGTATTATAAAAGGAAAAACAAAAGTATGATACATTGTGTACATATATACTGCTTTTCTTGTTTCTGATCTTTTTCCCCATTGAATTTGCCAAATGTTTCAATTATACATACATATAAACTTAGACGATCTCAAATTTGCCGAACCCTCCATCCCTAGAGTCATTGTCAAGATAAATGGATTATATTCAAATTCCATACAACTACTTCCCATCATTACCTTTTAAGTCAGGTCAGGAACTAAGTCCTAGAATATTTGAATTATATTTGTGAGTATGATGAAGAGTTGGTATGAATGTGGTTTGAAATGGTTGGTTTGTAATTACTGAGGTGAAGAAGATAATGCACTCCAATTCCAACATCATAAACCGCAAGCCCCAGCCTCCCACCAACCCAGCTTCCCAACTGGCTTCCGATGAGGAACCCGAACCAACGCAGCCTTCCTTCGCCGGCCAATCCGCCGGAATACGCCCCCAAGAACGTCCCGGCGCTTCTAACCACTCCCTCGCAGGTTGTCCCTCCCGCGTAAACCGTCTCGAAGAAATCCCAAACCGACGACACGGTGGGCGCCATTATGTGCTTCGCTTGCAAATACGCGCGCCTCGCCGCCGCGTCCCCCACTTCGGCGGCCGCCGCCATCGCGTCTCGGCGGTTTCGGCCTTGGGATAGGTTTTGTTGGAGGGCGGAGTTTGTGGCCTCCGCCCTTACCTTGTGAACGTGAGAAGCTCTAACGTAGTACATGTAAACCTTGACCGCCTCTTTGAGGATGCACGCCACGCTCCCGTAGCTCATGTCCAAGCAGTTCAAGAACGTAAATCTTTCTCCCCGCCCTCTCCTCCCCGCCGCCGCCGCCAAATTTCCTCCGACTAGTTGCCGGCATTTCTCGGCTGCACCAACAAATTAAAATATGCTCAATCTATATTAAAAGTATTGGACAAGGCTCGTGAATGGCCAAGTCCAGTATTAATAGCTAAGGGATTACTGGACGGAGACTGAAGAGTCAAATTCAGCATCTTGTCTCTGGAAAATGTAGTATATACTAAGGATGTAAAATTACATATTTACTATTGATTTTTACTTTTTGACATAATGGTAAACTTTTAATCATAACAAAAAGACAATAACATAATATATAGGTCAAAATTGAAAGCAAAAGAGGACTAACCTGTGAGGCTAAGAAGAATGATTGCAGTAAGCAGGGAGACATATAGGATCCTCATAATCTCTGATCTGGAGCGGAATCTCGTGAAGGGTCAAATCTAACACCAAGGTGGTTAGTTAGGGCCTAGGGGATTGGAAGGGGCAAGTCTAGCACGTGCTTATTGAAAATATGACGGCATAAAGAAATAAAGTTACACTTACCTTGGCTACTAATTATAATTTTTGGTGTAATGGTAAGCGCTTATCCTTAGATGGATATTACATTGTGATTGTGTTGTTATTTGGATTGTTATATACACAGACGACGATAATAATATAATTGGCATGATGCATGGGATTGGCAACGCAAAAAATTAAAGAATATTGATGTAATGTCTATTGGCAAGGAAAGGAAAGGTAAGCTAAGGTTGAGTGGCAAAGTAAGCAAATGATTCCAATAAAGAAATAAAGAAACGTATAGGTCTAGGCCTCTGTCTATTCTATTCTATGATATAAAACACATACCGTACGGAGTAGCATTTTATTTGGTGCAGTAGTCTACGCAATGGAAGTACATAATATAGGTTTATTCCACGGAAAAAAAATTCAAAATTTTATAAATCACAATTATATCTAAACTTTTAAAATTTTGTGGTTTGCGGCAATTATACTCCGATCTTATTATCTAAACCTGAAAATAATTTAATTCTCAGGATTATGGTATTAATTGATGACTATAATATTTGAACAAACTTTTATGTGTAAAATGTTTAATTTTTTTAATAGCTTAACTTTGTGATAAGGAATATTTTTCGAAAATTCTCCCCAACATGTACCGTGTACCTACTCGGTATCTACTATCTAATCATGCTACTGAGAATCGTTCCCGACCCTTACCTTGACCGTGCCCGACATCAACGGGACCGAGCTAAATAATAAATAATTCAATAGTACTTCGCTGCCTTGGGACCGACATTGGGACGATCATCCTGAGCAAGGCTACTTGAGAATTTGGACCTAGATTCCTAGCCTTAACCCAACCCCATCCCAATGGGTGATTAGGAATCTAGGTACATGTGGCTATTATGGTGTTGTTCCCGAGCCCATGCATGTACGACATGTGTCAGTCATGCCGAGAGCACGACATGTGTCTCCCTTCCTCCGCTATAAATACTGCAGTTAATGCTAGAAGGGGGACTTTTGGTCTTTTTACCTACTATGCTATATCTCGGGACCATCTGACCTCACGTCTTAACCCAAGCTCAAGACTTAAACCAACAAGTAAACTATTAAAAGACCCATTTACGGTCCGACCTCCGTCCTATACGCATTTGTGAATACGACAATATTTACTACATCACTTTGAACTTTGAGTTGTATAGACTATGATACATTATAATCTTTTAATGATTTTATGTTTTTGTTTTCTTTTTCTTTTTTAAAATTATTGGGTGCAAACTCAAGAAAACTAGTTTAGAATTTAGATAATATTCTTTTTTGGATTGGAAATTATAATTGTGACTTAATACAAATATTTGATATTAACTTGTCATCAAATTCTTGCCAATAAGCCGAATATATATTATAAGGAATTGGTATATATTACAATGATTTCCTTAAAATGGTGGATTGGTGGTTTGTCAACATTAATTTTTTCTGAGCTACTCTTATGTTGTAATGTTAAAATGAAAGGCACTAGTTTTTCCCTATTCTTAACAATCTTTGATTGGTCATAGGATATATTTGCAAGAACAGAGGTTGGGGTTGTAATTTCTGAAATAAAATAAATGGAAGAGAAAAAAAATGTATCAAAAGATTATAGCATTGATATATAACAGTAGATATATTAATGACAGCTAGTAAAGAGCTGAGGTTTTACTCTTTACAGTCTGATTTCTAAACAAAATTTTCACATGTGAAGTTGGATTCTCCAGCCAGGATAGGAAGAATCAAAATGGATACATGTATGTATAATGTATGTATACTCATCACTCAAACTTTTTTTTTTTTTTTTTTTCTTTTCACAACACTGCAATATTACAATTGTGCAGAAGGAACAATGTACAAGCTAAGGTGGAGCAATGAACAAAACCCCTTTTGTATGTTTCCATATTACTCTCTATCTTTGCTACATCACACCTTGAAATCCTAATGCTTCAACTTCAACTAGCTCCCACTAAATGTTTCTGGATTTTCTATGTCGGTCTGATGATGTTGAGGACCGACATGCGATGTTGCTGCTGCTGTTGCTGTTGCTGTTTGGTTTGGCTGTGGCCACCGTCCTGGAGGTAGCGCGACTTGAGGATTCTCTTGGCGGTGTAACAAAACGCGCCGCCTTCTTCGCCATCTGAAGTACTCGACAAGAATGGAACTTCCACTCATTGCAACACCAAACCCCGCGAATGTGGAGAGAAGAATTGACAGAACTGCTTGCACATGAACCTAGTAAAAGATAGATGCACAACTCTCCTCAGTTCCATGTCTGAAACATGTTGCTTAATATGAAAAGAACATACTACTAAGCTGTCAAAACAGGCAAGCCCGGCCCATACAGGCTGACCCGTTGTGGGTTGGAGAGAACCACATATTCTTACTATGAACAATACTCTTAAATTCTAGTATAGACCACATTTAAATTAAAAATATCTAAATAAACGCGGCGTGGGAGTAGGGGTGGCGGGTTACACAGGCCAACCAATATAGCCTGGGTACTCCCACGGGCTAAACGGGGAGGGGCGGAGAAATATTCAAGTATTCAACCCGCCTTGTCCAAAAACCTGGCTAAACGGTTGGGCTGGGCCGTTTTGACAGCTCCACATACTACGCCCTAGCTAAACGGCCGGGTTGGGCCGGGTTGGGCCGTTTTGACAGCTCCACATACTAGGATAGTAGCTAGGATGAAATCTTACCAGAGAGTAGAAAATATGTGCAAAGAGCACCACAAATGCAAACTGGACTGATGCATACACCCACACAAATCTTCTCTTTACTGCATAAAACAATAAGATGTTATATGACACTATCAAAAAACAACAACTCTATGCTTTATGTTGGCTATTGCAGGTTTTTCCCATATCAGATAGATATATTTAACCCCTTCCTCTCTATTATGTTTCCATAACGTCAAACGAACATACCCATTGTTGAAGACGTCATAGATCCAAGGAGGCCGAGCACACAAGAAAAGGGCAGCGATATGGCAATTGCACCCGTTCCCATCTTCCCAACCTGAAGACATAATATTATTAACAAAACAAGAAAACCTCGTATAGCTATCTTGTCTTATGGTCAATGAAGAATTGTTAATCGTACCAGCAGCTGCTCGAGAAAACAGAAGTATGCAAGCATGCTGACAATGACGAGAATGGGAACTTCCTGCCAAACCCTGCATAGACAGAGCCAGTATTTAGTGGATTTATTACATAAGAATTAGAATATGTTCGATGAGAATATATGAATTATTTAAGCTGTCACAGATTTTGTAACTTCACACCATAACTTTGTTGTTTTTGTGTACAATAACAGAAGTATATTACGAATCAAACACAATCGTGTTACAAGTCCCTAGAGCATAATTGGCATAGGTTCAATAGAATAGGAAATAAAACTATAGTGGATGGAAGAACCATTGGAAAGCAGAACAATAGTGATTGTAGATTTGGAAGCCAAGGAAATAGCTAAACCGTAAAAAGAATGTCATGAACTTGCCTGCCATTTACGTCGATTTGATTGAATCTAGCCGCAGCAGCATTTGCATTTCGGATACTCTGGATACGCAGTAGAGTGACAGGCAGATTACGAACCTCTTGCTTGCAAACATCACACGTCTTGTTGCCCTTGATGCTAAACCATTTTATGGCGCATTCTTGGTGAGCCAGAGCCAGCTCGCCTTTGCAGCTGCACTCCATCTTGAGTGTCTCTCCACCTTCGCACAATTCAATCAAGCAAATTCGACAAACAGCCTCTTCTTCGGGTATATCTTCGCCTCCATCCTCACTTTCTTCTGAGAAATAAGCAAATGTTAGAAACAGAAGGTGACCAAAATTGAAGCATGTGCTCCATCTGAACTAAAAGTTTAAGCTGCTGATAGTTGGATTGCACATTTATGTTTATATATTATATGCTCAACACGCCCCCTCACGTGTATTGTATGCTTATCTTAACTAAAAGTCTGATAGTTGGATTGTACATTTATGTTTATATATTATATGCTTAACAACCAAAACTCATACACCTTATGCTCAACAGTAGTAACTTCTAAATAACTCAACAAGAATCATGAACAACATCATACACAGATAACATAAATTAAAACAAATTACCAGAATCTCTTTTTGGAGTGGGTGCAGCTGAGACAATGGACTCCAAATCCTTCAAACAAGGAGTTGAAGGAATAACGCGAAAGAAAGATTCCACTTTCCGGGCATTTCCATCCTTGTTAACAACCGGGAGAGAAAGGGAACGAGGTATGCGGAGTTGTGTTCCTTTGGAGTGCAGCGAAGTTGGAGAAGAGGCAGCAGCCTGCTGCAGAGTAGTGCTCACACTTCCCCCAAGTGCAGACTCGGGATTCAAGTGTGCAAGCGGATCAATGGGCAAAGACGAGGTCCTCTTAATGCGAGGCGTGAACATTTTAGAGAGTGACCAAGACCTGGAGATGGAGATGGACACTTTGTCCTGTGGAACTGTGGCAGGGGAACAACCCAAATCAATATCTGTGGCCTTCTCCATATCCAGATTGGAGTTATGGGACATGAAGTTTAGTTTGGGCAATAAATTCCTTATGGATGATTTGCCTCTTGGGAGGTGGCCTGGAGATCCATTCACTCTGGGATCAGAAGGACTAGGAGTCACAAGAAAATTCACCTTCTTTGCAGTTGGGGTAGGGGTCAAAAGCTTCTTAATCTGAACAATTTCTTCACGGGAATTCTGCAAACTCATCATAGGTATTTCCAGTGAAAGATTGGGTCTTCTCCCATGTTTAACTTGTGTTATTTCTTCAATTATTCCAGAGGAACTTAGAGACTGTCAAAAAGAAAGAAACAAGAAAGTATCACAAAAAAAGTCCTAATTTCAACAAAGAAACAAAACCCATGATCTTCAATACCAAGAACTCTAACAATTCATATGTAATAAGGAACCACAACCCAAAAAAAAAAAAAAAAAAAAGTGAAAATTTTGACAGATATGCATTCAAAAAGATGTATGGTGGTATCCAAGACCAAGAAACCTAGTTCATGACAGTTGGCAAGTGAACATAATACAGAACTGAACTTTACTTGGTCTTAAGAGCAAAAAAGAAACAGACAAAACCAGCCAGTATACCATTAAAAAGGTAAAACCAAAATGATTTCAAACTCTCAGGCTTTAGAACTTGAAAACCCCTTGAAAGAGCCAGAAAATCTTGAATAAGAGTACTGGGCAAACAAGACACTAAGAACAATACAACTTCAAAAAAAAAAAAAAAAAAAAAAAAAAAAAACTTCAATTCAGTGCTACCTTAGGGATTGAAATCCCAGTTTCTCTTCCACCATTCTGCACATCTTCCCCCTCACTCAAGAAAGTTTCTTTCTTTTCCCTGTCCATGACACCAAACGCTAAAAATCCCGGCAGTTTTGCCAGAAATCCTCAAACAAGGCTGTTCCAAGAGAGCTGGGAAAAATATGATGATATCAACCTCGGAGTATAAGTCCTAGACAGGGAAAATCTTGAGAAGAAAGCAAAAGTTGAACGACATTTGCTTGTTATTCTTTGATAGTGTACAAGATGCTTTCGCAGTTTCGCATGAAAAGGGTGATTAGACGCTTCAGGACCAAAGTTTGGCCCGTCACTTATACTGCTAACCACAAAATGTTTATGATTAGGTTGTTATCAACGGTTGCTGTGAAGAGCGGTATATTAAAGGTAACTTAGACTTTTAAAAATAAAACTTAATCAGCTAATACCAAAAGTTTTTTCATTTTTAACTTATTGGTGCTAAGTTAAAAGAAATTATTTGGAATTGTTTGGTAAATAATTGTTAGCTGATAGCTAGCTGATTAAGTTAATAAATTTGACTAGTTGATAACATTAGTGGGTTGTGGGTTGTAGAGAGATGTTTGGTAAATTAGCTGATATCTAATTACATACAAAATGATTTTTTAAAAAAATTGATCGAAGCTTTTTGAATTTTAACAGCAATAAACTATTACAAAAAAAACTAATTAATCAAACACTTATATTGAATGTTTAACCAAGTCAAAATTAACTTATAAATTAACTATGTTACCAAACAAAGCCATTATCAAACACTTACTTTAGCTGTTTAATTTGGTCAAACAACTAAAGTTAGTCAAAGTCAAAAATTTACTAATAAGTTAGTTTACTAAACATACTTTATGTTATTTGTTTTTATTAGCTTAGTACTAAATTAGCTTTTTAGTATGGGTTAGCTATTAACTTGTAAAATAAATTTTAAAGATACTAATATTTTATTTTATTTTATTTATTCTATTTTAAAATATTATATATATATTAAATAAAATGTTTTAGCATCAGATGTCATATAAAAATTGGGAAAATTGTCAAATAGGCCCTAAAACTTTACCTGAAAAGTTAATTAGGTACCTAAATTTTTAAATCTGCAATTAAACCCTTTAATATCTTATTTTTGTGCAATGAGATCAAAAAACAGGTTGGTGACTTGTGATAACAGGTCATAAATCATTTTCGATCAAAAATCACTACCGGCGACGCCCCGGTCGCCGTGAAAATCAACTGGCGACCAATTCTGGTCGCCTCTTCGAAGAGTGGGGGTGGGGTGAGTGGGGGCAACTGCCCCACTGTCCCCACTGTAGCTTGGTCTCAGTGTAATGTTATTGTCACATTAGAGATATATATTAAGAGATAATTTTAAGAGAGAAAGATAATATTTTTGCAAAAAAATAATAAGGTAATAATGGATGGTTATTTAATGATGTTATCCTATGTGTAATGTGTACGGTTTAGAAATGAGTCAACGTCTTATTCAGCAGGCCACGTGTAATGCATATTAATATCGAATCACCCTATCTGCCATGGCAATTCTATTGTGGCTATCAACCACCATGCATACTACTGCCTCTATCACCTTCAATGTTGATGTTAAATATCACAATAAATAAAATATACCAAATATATATTCTTTCAATCATGGGAGATAATACATTTAATCTCTTACTCATATATTATTTTTTGTTCTCAAGTTGACATGAAGGTGATGCTTTTAGTTTTTAATGAGTTTTTTTTTTTGGTAATAAAATTAAAGTGACAAAACAATATCAATAGTTAATAGAATATTATTTTGATTTGGAAAGACTAAATTTAAAAATGGGTTTTCAAAAAAAAAAAATTAAAATGGAGAAATTAACATTTTAGTATCTCAATTGTTTCCAAACTATCATTGTAGTACTTAATTTTCAATTTCCATCAATTTAATCATTGAATTGTTTAAAATTTTGTCAATTAAACTCTTTTAAAAATGTGAAAATTACCATTTTGGTCCCTGAAAGGGTTTAATTGACGAAATTTTAAACAATTCGAGGACCAAATTGGTTGAAATTGAAAACTAAAGACTACATTGACAATTGAGGGACCAAAATGGTGATTAACTCTTCAAATTTTTTTTCATTATAGTTCTTTTTTTTTTTTTTTTGAATACTATTGTATGAAAATTACTATTTCAATGGCCATTTAAGACTAAGAGTAAATTGAATGAACCAATATTTAAGGGATTAAATTCATTTTAGTAAGAATGTTCTTTTTGTTTGATGTAATATAAGAGATGTAGTTTCTAATTAGAAAACTTGGAAAAGAGATATACTTTATATTTTAGATAAAATATTATTGTGAAATCAACAAATCATAGAAAAATTTTATATATGTGTGTGCGCGCGCGCGTGTGTGCGTGTGTGTGTAAACAACTTATTGATTCCTTAGATTCATGTATTAATTGTTATGTTCGTAGAGATCACAACCGTTTGGCCCATGCTCTGACTAAGGCAGATGGTGCTTGAACAGTTTTTCAGGAGTGATTTGGCACTCCACAAGACTTTGTGGTGTCTTATTTCGTTTAATGATATATCATGGTTATATTTTCCATCAAAAGTATTACATTTTTTATAATAAGTAATGTTCCCTTTATAAGGAAAAATATAATACTTATTAAATTGAAATGCAATACTTTACATTTACCATTATATTAAGTAACAAAATTTTAATTATGATTAGTATTATATTTGAGCATATAAGTATGACATTTGTGCGTATAAGTATCGTATTTGTACATGAATCCAACCCGACCCGTCTTACGGTGAGATGGTCCCACACAAGTTTTTGTCATATCTTAAAATAATATAAAGAGCCACCTTATTTTTGCCCAAGACTTTTTCAGGCGAATTTTATTGCACTTTGTGCTTATGTTGTTGTACATTGCAATAATAGCTACCTAATTTGCCCTTGCCGATTATCGGACGTTCACTTTCCGACTGCTTAAGGACAAATATTCAATTACTCTCGTGGGCCTGCTTTCTATATTATACATAAAGTTTGCCGACAAAAATAAAAATGGGGGCCATGGGGACAATCAAGCAGGATTCCAAATTTTAATCAAATTACGAGTTTGGCCTTTTTTTTTGTTTTCTTCCTCTTTATCCTTTTGTCTTTTCGTCCAACCACTCCACTTTCATCTTTTTTTAATTTTTTTTAATCCACCCACCCACCCACTCCACTGTGTTATTTTCTTCCTCATTGACAGCCATCTTGCCTCACAGATGGAGTTGCAGATCGCAGACTCTCTTTCACTCACTCTTCTCAATTCCTTTACAGTCTAGAGTAATTTATTTTTATAATAAAATTGGGATATAAACAATAACCATATGAGATAAATTTGTGAAGAAGATGCTGATTTTTTTTTTTCTAATTTTGTGTCAAGGTTCGCCGAAGCAGCAGGTGCAAGCCAACGGATGGTGAGACTGAAAATCCGAGCAGTAAGACGAGTCTTCAAGGATATGGGAGGACATCATCTATCTATTCATGGGCGAAGCTCTACCGTTGATGGTGGTTGGCGACGACGGCAGCAGCAACGGACGAACGAGTTCCTGTCCTGGCAAATAAATGTGAGACTAAGTGATGCGCAATTATGTGAAACTCCAAAATCTAGCCAGGACACGCATAAATACTGAAAGAAAGTAAACTTTAATTTATGTGTTTGTCATCTAATTTGCTGGCCCTTTTTGGGACTCATGCTGGACTGAACGGCGTGTTAGAGTTAAAGAGTTTTCCGTTCGCATATTGTGTTTTATCAAATTTCATATTCAATTCAAGTGCTTGACTGAACAGTTTGATTTGTCCCCTCAGTCTTTACGACGAACAGCAGCAGACCGATGGAACTTGGCGATGGTGAATTTTTTCCCCAGTGATCTCCTTCTCAGGCGGCGATCACTGGAGAAAGTATCTTTATATTTTCCTCTCCTTCATTCATCTTCCACTTCTTGGGTCTTGCGACCAACGACAGAGTGGACGGCGACTGGAACGCTGATCAGAAAATATTTACCGGCAAAATCAGAGGTTGACTTCTCCAGGTTTATTACAGATTCTCCTCTTACTTCTCAAAAGTTTTCTGGAAACTCCATGTTTAATACAGCTTGTTCTCCTAATTGTCTGAGTGTTTCTTTAAAGTCCATGTATTTAATCTATGTATTTCTGTGTGGATTTTGTACTTGCATACCATGAACACAACAAATAGTAGAAAATCTATGGAGATGAAAAACTTCAGCACAAAATCATGTAGAATGTAAGAATAGCCATGCAATTACTTGAGTTTAAGTTTGATCCACCTCCAAAAACTTCATCACATCTGCCAAACAAAATAAGAGGAAGAAAATATAGTTTTCTTCTTACTTCTCACTTTTGCCTAAAATGGACACTGCTCCCCACTACCCGAAAAACAATGAATAGGAAAAGAATGAAGTGGAATATATTTTGTGGTTGAAAAAGAATCTCACATGTGGCATGGCTGCATATTGAAAAAAAATATTTCAAAGTAGCAATTCATACTTTAGGAGTTTTAATTTATTGGCATTTGCGTTTTTTCAGACGGTCGTAAACTACAATTCATTGCGGAGTCCTACATCTCTGGACTCTAAAATTCATGGATAGCCGACACATCCATGAGGATTGTTAATTTTTTTTTTCCCTCTCTGGACTCTAACTATTCATTCTTGAAAAAGGATGTAAAAGAATGAAGACATTCAGACCTTTGATCTCTGACATCTATCACTGCTTCCCCCATCCACGTCGTCATCGGCGGTCACCCTCGTCTGTCGTTGCATTGTGGGGAAGGACAACAACCTCTCTCTGCCTCATAGAAGACACCATAATCGATATGTTGATATTGTTTCAAGCTGGCTTGAATTACTTAAGTAAATATGTTTTTTGTTTTTTTTTTCTCTGATGTTGCAGAGCCGGTATCAGAACGTCTGAAATTGTCATAGCCTATGATCCTTTTTGGGAAAATGGAACTGGAAAGGTTGCAACACCTGCCCATGCACAAGGATTTGGAACTTCTTGCTGCACATTTAACTTTTTTACGTCACTGTAACTTGTTGGTTCTCAATAATTTGCTGTTATTTTCCTTTTTCATTTTCAAGTGTTCTTCGAGTTAAACATATATCTTATCATTTGAATTGCCCCAAAAAGATACATAGTATTATATTTTGGTTGTTCTCTTGAGCCAGATGATTCTATTTAAATTGAAACTTTGTTTATTCTGCACGTTTTCCATTGAATACAGAATGAATTCAATTGAATGATTACAACTCCATTGCAAAATGAATTCAAATCTTAAAATAATATAAAGATCGACCTTATTTTTGTCCAAGACTTTTTTAGGCGATATATTTTGTACCTTGTGCATTTGGTGTTGTCCATATCGTCAATAGTTACTTAATTTGCCCATGCCGATAAACGGCCGACCATATTCAGGCTGCAAAGGCCAAAATTGTAGGTGGCATGACAGATGAGATGGAAAACCTGTAGCCATTGTGGGGGACTACTGCATGACTCATTACGCATTATTAACTATGGACAAGCAAAAACAAGATCTAAAAAAAATGCAATAATAGAAGGGTGGGAGACCACAACATAAACAAGATCTACCAAACAAAAAAAAAATGCAATAATATAAGGGTGGGAGACCACAACATGACTCATTATGCACTCTTAATTATGGAGCTGATACTGATTAAGAAAAGACAAGATTAAGAAGACCATAAATATATAAAAAAAAATTAAGTGATTGGATTTTTTTTTTGTTGTGTCGGAATAGTTAGCCGCCACCATCAATAATGAGAAAGATAGGATCGCGTAAACTTGTTATTTGGTGAATACAAAAACAAAATGATAGGAGTGATTGGATTGGACGACCAAATTCACTATGGTTAAAGAACAAATCGACATTTAGGGTGGGATACCACGTGACTCATGTTGCACTTACAAGCATAGAGCTTATAAATAAATAAATAAATAAATAAATAAATAAATAAATAAATATATATATATATATATATATATATATATATATATATATATATATATATA